>NW_019154102.1:1659600-1691840 GCF_002288905.1 Enhydra lutris kenyoni | reverse complement strand
CAGAGAGAGAGGGAGGAGGAAGCAGGCTCCCTGCTGAGCAGAGAGCCTGATGCGGGGCTCAATCCCAGGACCCTGAGATCATGACCTGAGCCGAAGGCAGAGGCTTTAACCCACTGAGCCACCCAGGCGCCCTAATATGAGAATTTTAATGATGACATGCATCATTTTCTGCAATAAATGAACTATTTCCATTCTTTTTTTCCCAAATGGTCTCTACATAGCATAGATTTCTTTCAAATGTATTGTTTTCCCCCTCATTATTAATATATCATCTTTCCCTTAAAAAGACAAATCAAATGTGCCTAATTTTAAAAATATCTGCTCTGTAGCATTATTTCTGAAGTCATTTGTTATCACAGAAAATAACCAATTTGGATTGCTTGTATTTTTGTTAAAAATGACTAAGTCTTCAATTTTGTCAACTCTTTGCAGTAATTTTCCTTGAGATGACCCACAAACCTCTAGGTGATAATATAATCAGGACCCAGAAACTACACAGAATCAGACATACAAGAAAGTTGATTCAGGCACATTTATCAGAAGTAGCTGAAGGAAATTAGGGGAGGGACCAAGAAGAATCTGGGAAATGTAGCTAGAGCTTCCTGGTGTTGCAAACACAAGGAGATTCGGGCAGCAGATATCAGACCAGTCTGCTCTGGCATCGTGGAGGTCCCACAGTGACAACTCTGACCCAGATGTGGAAATGGCATTTCAGTACCCAAGAGAACTGGCAAAAACAAACAAACAAACAAACAAACAAGACATGGTCTAGGTCCTAGGGGAACCAAGAAATCAGGAAGTGTCTCAGTGCAACTGGAATAGAAGGCTGGAGAAAGACCAAGAACAGTGCCTGGATATGGTGCTAAGGTGTCATGTAAGGAGTATCAAGACAAAGGATCAGAGTCACAGAGACATCAACTAACACTCTTAAGACCACACATCTTAAGAAATGGTACAGGTAGGACTTGAACCCAGATCCTCTAGCATTGGAGATGCTAGTTTCAAAATCTTTGCTCTCTGCCCTGAGGACCAGGGCCTGATTATTAAGACAGGATATTAGGTCAAAACAGAATATGCAGCCACGTTAACAGGGCTGAGCTATTTAAAATCCTGATGTTGGGCTCATAAATTCTCCACCACCACCACCCATCCTGGATTACTAAGTCTATTTTCCATGGAGGCTGAAGGGAATTTAAGCCGAGTATGAGTTTAATGGATCCAGTTTTGATGTTACAAGACAGGGGAGCAGGAAACCAGGCTCTCCACTATCTCTTGTAATTCCCTACACAAAGTTATTATACAGAGAAACTGAGGCTCTGAAAAATCAACTAAACTACTCAGTATTGTCCAGATGGTAAGAGGAAAGGCATTCAAGTCCAGGGTCCCTAATCTTAAGTACAAGCCCTTTTTCGTTGTACCACAGCTTCTTACACACTGCCATCTAACTCCAAGATTGTGGAATTCTACACCTAATCAATCCAGTACACGTTAGCTAACTAGCATCTTATATAATGGTGACGTATGTAAAGATACAAATTCAATTGGTAAGACTCTGCAGTAAATAGAAATCTCCGTATCAGTGAGCCAAGGTAAGAAGTCTTTTCATGTATTAACCAAGCACAGTCTACTCTCCTGCTTATCTGTTATCAGATAACTATCTTCTCCCAGAGTGGTCAGGAGGAAGAAGTTCATTTTATCTGGGAGAGTAAATAATATAATTACATATGTAAAAAGAAAAAAAAAAAAGACAATTAAGTGCAAACAAATTCCTTATCAAGGGAAACCAATTAGAAAGTAGAAAAAGGAGTTCAAGTTCAAACATTCAGCTTTAGCTTCTAGGAAATGTGCAAAAATTATAGACCCCTAACCTAAACCCATAATCAGCAGTATACCCTTCCTAACTCAGATCTGCCTAAAGCATCTCAATGGGCCCTCCAGTCCCTAGCATGAACTCTATTTCAGCCTCTGTTCACAGGTTAAAAGAGCTGATTCACACAGTCTCAGAATTGATCATTCCCTGCCATAGTGGATTTGGGGTGAAATACAGATAAAGAATAGCCTTCTTGGCCAGCATGTGTGATGGAGAGGGTCCTTCTTTCCTGACTTTTCTCAGTTCGGTTATGCAGTAGGGTCTCAACCACCACTCGGTTTGTCCTGACCAAACCACCACTACGAAGCCCAGTGTTATGGGATGGTAAAAACATGGGCTACCTCTGCTCAGAGAACCCTCAAGTCATACTTCACCTTTAAGCACCTTAAAGTGATTTCCAGTCACTTACCCATCAAGTCCACATTCCCCTACATAGCTGTAAAATCCTTAGCATACTACCTCCTCCTTACCTTTCAGTTCCATCTTCCTCTGTTCCCCCATGGCCCTCCCGTGAATGAGCCATATGCATTCACTTCTCTCATTCAGGCCAATAAAGCTCTATACGCACTCAGAAATCTGGTTTTCTTTTCTTTCTACAAGAAGCCCGCCCCAACTCTTCCAACCCACATTGTTCTCCCCTTCTCTGAATTCTTAAGACAATAAATAACATAGAGTTTGCACTACACCAGGCTGAGTATTTCATCTGTACTAACCCAAACTCACTTTCTGAAGGTGGGGGATGGTCTTCCATATCGTCTCTTGGATGGGACGGAGGCTATATGGAAGGAAGGCATATGGTCCAAAGCAATACAAGTAAGAACACACACAGTTTTGGAGACAACAAATCACGAGCACTTTTGAAGATTAATAAAAACACTAACAATGTTTATAATGATGAGCCTCAGAGCTGTGGGGTCACCTGTCCATAAAAGGCAAGTATAGCACTTGCTTCGGCAGCATATATACTACAAGGCAAGTGCATTATCTTGTTACGTGGCAGAACACAGTGGGAATTGTTCCCAGCAATAGAAGGAACCTCACTAAGGTCACCCCAATAGAAGTGGAGCCCATTTCCATTACTGTAACCTAAACATTAGTGACAGTTCAGCAGGAAAGTTGTTAACACCAGCTCAGATATGCAACTTGCTGTTGAGAGAGCTAACTGGAAGTTTTCTTTAGAAAATCCTTTTGCAGAACTTAAATTTGCTGACATTTTACCCTCAGGCCTTTCCTGTTTTTGAAGATAAACCACAGTTGAGTGAATCAAAATAATTTTGCAGCCAACAGTCATTTGACCAAAGCAAACCCATTGAGACATAGAGCTCCTGGGTTATTACCCACTTCCAGCCTCCATCAGACATGAATTTATTGATCAAAGGGGAAAAATGAATTGAAAACTAAGTGTTCATCCGAACTCCATTTCCGGAGTTATCTTGGGGTTATGGAGAGTCTTAGCTATAAACTTATCACCAATAATCCATCTCACTAGATGGTCACTAGATCTTCTTAAGTGTCTTAAACCTAGCACTACTGGAATAATTTGAACCATTTTGCTGTGTGTTTTCTATAAAAACCAAAGATTTCAATGTGCCACTATAGACATTTATAGATATTCCGTAAGTTTTGTGGCTTCAGAAGCTCATGCTACTGATATTAAATAACGTACCATTCTCATTGACAGTCAAAAAACTTCCCTCTTTCAATGTTGTAAAAGTCATAATCATTCATTAAGAGAGAGAGAGTCAGGTTACTATCTATATTATGTCAAATCCATCAGGTGTGATGAACACAGGTAGTGAATGATTTCTTTTCTACGCTCATCTCTAAATAGCACATAGCACATTGCTTGGCCTGAATAACATCAAGCATATTATATGTGCCAACCACTGTGCCAACACTGAATTTTCAGGAAAAACATGATTTTTGCACTCATGCCACTCACAATCTAGTTGAAGAAACTGATACTGAATAAACACAAAGTGTATACTTTAGAATTTTGATGGGTGCTAAAAAGAAAAAATGCTAAAAAAGACATGATTATACTGGGAATAAATCAGAGGCCTTAATTTAAAATGGCAGTTGGGGAGTTCTTCACTGAAAAAATGACATTTGCAGCTGACCCCTGAAGCATCGGTTGAGAGGGACCAAGCAAGGTGTGGGTGGTAAGCCTTCCTTATAAAGCATGTGCGAATGCCAATTTAGTGTATCTGAGGCAATGAGTGAGAGCCACAGATGCTATAGGGCAGGGGGAAGATGGCATGAGATGGGGTCTGAAGAATAAGAAGTGCAAATTTTATAATGGCATCAGTAGTGTTGGAAGAAATTGTGCGGAATGGGGAAATCTTTTGAAAATGGAGTCAAAGAGGATTTTGAGGTGTATTGATATTGGGGAGTGAGGATGAAGAAGCCAAGTTTAACTGTCACATTTGTAACACACAATTGATAGATGGTAGTGCTATTTATGAGGAAGAACTGAGGAGGAACAGTTTGGTAGAAGTGAAGAGGGAAAAAAATGCAGTTTGCTATGCATTCAGAAGAATATATAAAGAAACTCTTAATTAGAGATAGACTAGAGCAGTCAGAAGTCAAGTATGAACCTAAGAGTCGTCAACATACTGGTAGTGCTTAAAGCAATGGGAAAGGAGATCTTCCCAGCAAGATTATAAAGAAAAAAGGCAAAAGGCTTGGAGTAAAGGGGGGGGGGGGCAAAAAGAAAATAAAAAGGAGTAAGAGAAACAACAGAAGAGTGCAAAATGACAGAAACTAACAGGAAAGGGGAAAAGTACTGAATTCTAAAAGATGTTTAAAAAAGAATTTAAATTGCTCATTAGATTTATTGGTTATGGATTGGTGCATTTGGCACATAACAAAGTAGTTTTGGTGGAGAGACATTCCATGAAGAAACTTGGAAGGAAGCTGAGGGGAATGGGATAGAAGAAAATGAAGACAACAGATACAGACAGCTCTTTCTAGAAACTTTACAGTAAGGGAAGAAAGAGAAACAGAGCAGGCCAGGCTGCAACTGAAGACAGGTTTGCAGAGTAAAGGGTAATAGCAACCATCAGGGAATCTATATAAATGCAAGATTCAGTACAAGCTGGTATTTGTCTTAGCCTAGGCACTCTAAAACATGTCTGAGGAAGGACTTACATGGGAGTAATTTATTTTTATACTCCAACCCAGAGAAAGCGGTTGAATGACTAAAGAGAAGAAAACAAAGAGGGAGAGCCACCTCAGGAATTTATCATCAGCTCACCACCACCAGTAAATGGGGTCCAATCATGCTAGAGTCTCTCTTAAGTGTCATTTAGGATATATTCAGAATTCTTCACCCAAAGAATGGAAGAGAGGAGTTGATCACTAGTCAAAAGTCACCCTATGGTGTCTTAAACTCCTTGCACTGCCTGATTTGTACATGCCTCTGAATGGTAGAGCAGATTCATTTGAGCACCCCACTCAGATGTGGCAGAGAAGTCCAAGGCAGAAAATGAGACAATCAGTGTAATTCCAACCAGTATTTGCCAAGTTAAGTCTGTATGTAACTAGTTGCTATGGTAACAGCTAGAGTAAAAGATGGACCAAGAGGATGTGAAGCAGAGCACAAAGGTGTCTGATAGAATGTCTACCTTGATATTCATGCACTCCACATCTTTTCCAGGCTAGAGAGATGAAACACATTATGTCTAGTTCATGACAGAGTTGGCACATAGGTTCTACAGATTCCTGGCCTCAAGACTTCCCTGTGTCAGTTTAAGATTAATTACTCTAGGTAGCAGTGACACTAGACAAATAAATTAACTGAATAATTTTTATTTTTTCTTGGTGACAGATTCAAGCAATGTTTTAGAAACATCAACCAATTAACTCAATATTTTATGTTCATATACTACATTCAAAATCTGAACATAGTCGTATAGATTGTCAGAGAATATTAAATATGGTCCTTGCTTTGGTATCTCATTAAGGGAATAGTATTTAGACACACGAGAAGAGATCTAAAAATAGCAGAAGACTGGATATGATTAAATAACAAATGGGCAATAGGACTGTGTCAAGCTAGTATATACTTATTTATGGCAATGTTTCTGTTTAGAATGAGTAGAATCTCAGAGATTTGGAAAGCAACTATGAAAGCCATTTGTTTTGGTAGAAACATCAAACCCCCAGTATTAGCAGAAACCGTATCTGGGTAGACAAACTAAAGGTGATTTTACTTTCTTCTGTAAATATTCCCATACTTTCTATAATTCTGACAATAAACATGTATTACTTTTATATTCAAAGAGTTTTTTTTTTTTACATAACCAGGGATGTGAATCAACTAGAACACTCATACATTGCTGATGGCAATGCATAATGGTGCAGCCACTTTGGAAAACAGTTCAGCACTTTCTAATAAAGTTAAACATACATTTGCCATACAACCCAGCAATCCTACTCATAGGTATTCACACAAGATAAAAAAATGTTCTCTCTCTTCTTCTCATATGCACACACACATGCATGTACACATGCTTACACACCACCATCACCACCACAAATGTTTAAAGCAGTTTTTTAAATTATTAAAAAAATGGTTAACAAACTACATGTCCTTCAGTTGGTGAATGGGTCTGCTCTGGTGCATCCATACAATGGAATACCGCTCAGCAATAAAAAAACAATGAACTATTGATACATATAACATGATGGAAGACTGTCAAATGCATTAAACTGTGTGAAAGCAGTCAGATTCAAGAAGTTGCATAATACATAATTGCATTGCTGTTACATTTTGGAAGAGGCAAAATTATAGGAACAGAACTGATCAAAACAGAGGAGGACAAAATCAAGGGCTGCTGAGTAATCAAAAGAATTGACCAAGATGGATTCTATGTGGATCATTGAGAACCAAGAGGGAACAAAATCTGAGAACCATTAGAGAAGCCAAAGGCAGAATTCACGGACTCTGAATATAGAAGCAAAGATAGCACAGTCTACTCTAGAGTCATAAACCCAAAAGGACACATGAACCTTCACATTGTTCACTTGTACCATGGAACATTCTTTAGATTGCAAGTGATCAAGACCAACTCTGGCTTGAGTAAGCCACATAGAGAAGAAAAATGGTTGTGAGGAGTTATTAGGATTCTGAATAACTCACTAGAGGGAAACTCTCATGTGCCTTGAAAATCTTCACCATTGCTGTGGCAGCAAATTTCAATCAGCTGAAGACAGGTGCAACTGGACATCACCTGGCCCAACCTTGCAGACCTCTCATTTCCTGTGCTGGGTCTCCTCACTGGGCACTCATGCAGCACATAAGCCGTAAGTAGGGAGTTAACCCCATGGGGACACATCTGACCAATAGAAATAGTAGTCCATGAATGAATGTTTCCTCTTCTTTCCCATTTAGAGCAACAGTTCTGAGATCCATTTTGATAGCCTCCTAAATCAAGTCTTTGGCATTAAGGACCAGTAACCAGTCACAGTGACCAACTCAACAACTTATCTTTGTATTGATAAATTTCTTCCCCGTTTCATTACTAAGGTCACAAACTCTCTAAACTCATTATCAAAGATACCATCTACAGGCTGGGCTTCATCTCAGTCTCTGCTTCCTGGGGAACCCAGATGAAGATAAGCAGACCTGGGGAAGGATCCATTATAGCTCTGGACATTTCAGCTATAGAAATTTATGTACTATCTCCTAAGGATGATGGCATCAATGGACTCAGCTCTAACCAACTTCCAACCACTTCCCAGGAGACAGTCTAATTCACCAGAATTAGGTTACATGCATATTCTGGGGTCAGAGCTCATGGAACCCCATGCTCGAATCTCAACAGAATCACTTGGATTGGGGAAGGGGCAGTTTTCCAGACTATGAGAAGGCAGGGAACAAGCGATAATTTAGGAACATTTTGTTATCTAGTCACATTTCACTTTTGGAACATGTTATCTTTTTTTTTTTCCCCAGTGTTCCAAGATTCATTGTTTATGCACCATGCAATACGCGCCCTTAATACCCACCATATCTTAAAAAAAAAAAAAAAAGAAAGAAAGAAAAAAAAGTTTTGTGCATTGTGTCTGAAATGTAAGTTTCTTTTCTCTAAGGAATCAGTATACCATAGCAATTGTTAAGATAGCCAAGATCATTTTTTCCTCATTTTAATTTTCTCTCTCTCCAGGTTAATATCCAACACAGGTATTAAGCACTTGCCAGCTGTTCACAAGATTCAATCTCTCCAAAAGGTTCTACTGTAAGTTTTTCCTTGAGAGTTGACCTACTCAGTATATGTCTTGCCCAATGGCCTCAGGGCCTGTAATATACATTGTTTGATGTAGATCCTCCAAGTAGGTCACTCTGGGTAAGCAGAGGAGGAAGGAAGGCAAACAGGAAGGATCCTTGGGTTTTACCGGAAAGCCAGCTAAGCTCAGTTTGCAGACAGCAGCCTCCTCAAAAAGACCATTATCAACAGAGGGGTCTCCTTTCTTCACCACTCAGTGCTTTATATACCTCCCTCCTACAACTACACCCCTCATCCCAGACTTGCACCACCCTCGCCTCTTCCTCCTGAATTCTCATACTACCCTGGGCATAAAGAAACCAGCTGACAAGTTCACACTGTTAGCAAGACAATCTATTTGCCTTTTCTCAAGACATCTGCATTTTCAAAGAGGAGGAAAAAAGGCAGTGTGTAATGCCAAGTTTACTTTCAATAGTGAGATTGTAAGAATCTGGACAGACCCAAAAGGAAATGGTAAGGAAGGAGTATAGAAAGCTAAGGAAAGGGGGAAGAAAGGAGAGAGGGGGAGGGAGAGAAAAAGATCTCTCAACATTTCTCAAATTGTTCTAGGCAGTTTACTATTCCTATATACAGTGTATTTGTTAAATCTGACCACAGGGAAGCTTGATGGGAGCATGAGGGACATAATCTAAAAAAAATTAAAAAAAAAAAAAAAAAAAAAAAAAGATTTTCTCCATCCCTTCATTCAGGAAGAGAAAAATCAATGATACAACTTTTCTGTGACCCAAGGGGAACAGAAGGAAGTAAACTGGCTGGAAGAGGGGGACTGAAGTGGGAGGAAGCTGAAGGTCCAAGTACAATGAATGGAAAAGTTCCATATGTAGGTAAAAGGTCAGTGTTATTGGCTTTGTCACAGTGAGCAGGCAAGGATAATAAAGGAATGTATCAGAATCTTAACACGGTGGAATTAGCTACGAAAATGTCCAGACACAAGAGAAGAGGAGAAACTGTCAGCAATTTCATTTTTAGGAACGGATATACTGAAGATAAACTCAATGTCATTTATTTCCCTAACTTTGAACTCATCATCTTTCAGAACACTAACCGTTCCAACACTGCCTCAGCTAAAGACCATATCTTGCCCAGGAAGCTAAGTGTGTGGAGGTTATAGGAGTGGAGCTGGCATAAAGACCTAATATATCTGTACTTTCTTCTAGAGACATTCAAGATAATATCAACATCCACACAGTTGAAAGAAATGCTTTCATGGGACTGAGTTATGAAAGTATGATTTTGTAAGTAAAGAAAAAACTCCAATGGAGTAACATTTGGTTTCTGATTTAATCATCTCTCATAACAGGATGCTCCTTTTGTGTTTGGGTAACTTTGGCATTACACCATTTAAATTTCTCTCTGCTTCAGTATTTTTCTCTCATTCCCCATCTTTACTTTTCAGAATCACAACATGGAGTCATGTTAATAATTTATGATTCTGTGGTGCGATTCAAATATTTAAAATTGCTCTTTGAATGATGGTCTCCTGCGATGCAACATCTGTTCTGAAGGACAGAATAACTCATGCATCAATAAAGCTAGTTATTGCCTGGCAAGGCTTTTGTTGCCCAAAGAAAAAGACCAAGGAGGAGGCAGAATTCGGAAGATATTCCCTCGTAACCATGCCAAGCAGCTCCTGTTCAACCCCATGCTGGGCATAAGATGACTTCTCTTTTTCTTGGAACAATCACATTTTTTAATGAGCTTGAGTTAGTCCCTCTTACTTTGGGGAATGTTTTTAAATGCACTCTGTGCCAATAATGGACTACTTCATCATCATTCATGCTAGTAGCCTGTGTGGCAGTTCATCCACTGCCCAAGATGGCTAAGAAAGAGAAAGCTTGGGGCTACCCAGGTATTGGCAGGGTCTACAAAGTTAGAGAAACAGAATGGCATTTGGGAAACTGGTAACCACCATTACATCTTTAGGAAAAGCATTTTATCCTTCCAGTTCACAAACTGTTGCATTTTTTGAAAAATATACCAGTGTGTGTATTTAAAATATGCCATTACATAAAAAGGTAAGTTCCAGCCAAGGAAGAATTTCAGTCATTTTCAAAGCAGTAACATGGTTCAGAGACTACCCAGCGGTACAAAAAAGAAAAGAGGGAGGGAGGAGAAAACAGTAGAGATGAGGACATGCTGAAGATTAAAGCTAAGCACAGCATTTAATGTAAATTAATTAGAGACAACAATAGGAAAGGTTTCAAAGAGACTAGCAGAGGCAATGCAAGTATGAAGGAAAAAAAAATTTTAAATCAAAGGCATGTATTCCGAGTACATAGTATTAGGACAAAAATTTTAACTAATACCTAATCCTTCTCTTTAATACACTCATGATATTCAGAATTTATGTGCACCTGTATTAGAATGAGTCAATGGGGTATGGGAAATATGAAAGAAGGGGAAAACAAAAGAAATGAATTAAAATATAAACAGAATGAAAAGTGTACAAAATAAAGGCAATTATCCTAAGAGGACAGAAGGAATAATTTACTTTGACTGGCCTGTAACATGAGGGTTGAAGGAACAGTTAAAGAAGGGAAAGATGGCTGAGAAAGAAGGTTGTGTCTAAGATGGGGCTTTAACAGATAAATGGGATATAGCCAGGCAAAAGGCAAGGAGAGGAAACAATCATCAAGTTTATGGAGGTTAAAAAAAAAAAAATAGTGGGGGGAGAAAGAGTTTGGGGGAAAGAGTAACATTAGCCCGCCAGGTTAGAGCACGAATGACAGTGTATGGATTGCCAGGCTACATTATGGAAGGAGACTAGTAATAAATGCCATCAGGTGTACCTAGACATCCTGTGCATCTTTAAATCTTGCTCTAAATATCTTTAAATATAGTGATTCTAAGTTACTTCATGTTATCATGTGGCAAATCTATTAACAGAATATTTTATAAAAATACATCATTAAGTAGGAGTCTGCCGATATCCTCACAGTTTTCTACTTTGACACACATTCTTTTTGTCCAGATCATAAGACAAAATCACAAGAGGGCAAGGATCCTGATCTAAAGAGGCCTTACCTCTCCCCGGGTGAAGACAAAGGACCTGAGGAAATAAGAACTTAGGACACAGCTTCACAAACCCAAACCTACCAAGGAAATGTGCAAATCGTGGCTGTTCTTCTCGGGCTTGTGTTCATGGACACTACGCGGCCCCCCAGAATTTAGAACACACTCTCCCAGAGAGGAGAGCTTTCTTAACAGTCAATACTTCTCAGACCCGTCTCTGAAGGATAAATTCGCTTTTGTGAGAACAAAATCTATTTTTCTTGACCTCAGATGGTCCTTAATCTATAGATAATGGAATCAGAAAATCCCTGAAGACAGTTTAAGACTCCAGGTGTTCTTAGTTGGGGTGACCCATCTGGATGCAGGGGCATCTTTTCCCACTAGGAACACCCAAGTATGCTCAGAAAAAGCAGCATGGCTAAATGGCACAGAGGACCGAAAGATTTTTCTGTGCATTGGTACTTTTCAAAATCTTAAGTCCCTGCTCTAAAAAATATTTTATATATATAATAATAATGGATTATCAGATACTGGGCTAGTGACTCAGAGGAAAATGAGCAATAAAGGTCCACCATTTCCCACCCCATCTGAGCCCTTTCCCACCCCCGCCCTGCAACCACAGGGTCTGAATAGGGGAAAAACTAGCTATGACCAACCAAAAGAACAGCCTCAATTCAGAAAAAAATAAAATGAGCTTTTAAGTATATCAGTTCCCACCATGTCCCAGCCATAGGAGAGGCTCACTCCATGTACATTTCCTCCTTTTCTTAGTTGGGTTCCATCTCACTTGCCTGCCCCAGTGAGCTTTAAGAGGCCGGGTCCTCCCTATCCCCTGCCTCTTTAGGCTGAGAGCGGATTCTGCTTCTGGAGCCTCCCGAGCCTCTACTGAGGCCACAAACACATAAAGATGAAAGAAAACCATGATCCAGTTATGCTTTAGCTGATGGTTTGCCCAGTTTGTCCTTGTCACTGTGGCTGTCGTCATCATCATCAGGCTTTAGAACCAGCACTATATGTCTTAAGAGACTAAGAGTGTACATAATAAATGTCAGCTTCTCTCTGATAGTAGCTTGAGTGCTACAGCCTAATGTAAACCCCAAGGCCGGAGTTCTGGACATCATTCGTGTGTGTGTAATGATCCACTGCTGACATCAAAAACTTCCACCCCTCCCTGTAGGATGGTGTCTGTTGTTTGAGAAGGATCCATGAAGACAAAAGTCTACTTCAAATATAGGAATTCTTCTAAATCCCTCTGTATATTATTTCATCATAGCAAGATCTATTTTCAGGAAATTTATGTACAGAAAAATCTAGTCTACAGAAACATAGGTGGAGCCCACCCAGATTTACCCACGCCTTTGTGTTAGATGAAGGGTCAGGCAAATCCAGCCCATGAACTAGTACTGCTTTGTACAAGTGAAAATTTTGATGACAGGGAACACGGACACTGAACCTAATTAAGCAAGATGGTATCCTGCCCAGAAAAAAAAAGAAAAAATCCATGCTTTTCCATAGACATTATTTAAAAAATCAGTATTCTATTTTAAGTTTGGTCAAAACCTTTGTCAACATTGCTTCACACATACTTATATAAAATACCTATGTAGTATTCTCCATTCTGTCTCTTGGCCCACGAAACCTAAAATGGCTTTTCTGGCCTTTTATGGAGAAGTTTGCCAATCCCTGTGGTTGACTGAAAATCCCAGAAAACTATATCCCACAGGTTAGGGGCAGCTGTCACACCAACTCACTACCAGGGACAGGCTGACAAAGCCATGAGCAGGAGGGATAGCTGGGGTCCAGGCAGGTAGTTGCAAGGTAGGTGGGAGCAGAGGTGCACAGCGACTCTTTGCCATCAGAACCCACCAACTGGCTGCTGATGTTTTAGAAAGATTTACCTTGTTCCTGTCTGGATCTCTTTATGTAAACTGGTTTTCAGGAGGAAGAAAAAAAAACATATGGTTGCTGCCCTGTGATTGTAAGTGTTTCTAGCTACCCACGGCAAGCCAGGAAATATGCTGCAGCCTCTCAGGGTCAGCTTTTCAAACACTGTTATTTGTAAACCCACTGAGCCTGACAAGGAAAAGAACCTGACAGCAAATCAAGAGCAGGTGGTCAAAGGCTATTCGGGCTAAGCTCTCCCGACCTTGGATTTTGTTTTTGTTTTCAGATCCATCCAGGAGCACAGCAGTGCGGAGCTGTCCGCCCAAGGTGTCCTTGGTCTCCCCTAACCTGCTCACTGTCCTTTGCACAATCAGGCTGACGGTTCCACATCCAGCCCCCATCAACCGCAGAGGCCCCTCCTGTTCGCACTCACACTACTGCGCCCTGCCACAGCCCACAGTCTCCGTAATTGATTTCTCTTCCTTTCTGGCTTAACCCAGAGCCACCTCCACAAACCTCCAATAACCAGGTCCCTGTGGGTCACAGGAGATGTTCAGGTTGTCCGACAGCTTAATTAGATCACCTTTTGATGACAAGCAGGCCTGCTGCTCTGGGTGAGCATGGGTGAGAAGCTTAAGGCCTTAGAGAAAGAGGATATAAAATGTTCTTTGTCTTATAAACACTTGTCCAATAATTGCATGATTTTGGTCCTTCAGGATGGGAAAGATCTTTGTCTCATGCCCCCAGGTTACCATCTCTACGCACTAACGATGTGCACGAAGACCATATAGGATCCAGGTGGTAGGCCTAAGTGTGCCCTTTCAAAACGAATTTTTCCCCTCTGGATACGTAATACACGCACATAATGCAAACTTCAAACATCAAATGAGGTCACACGGTGATAAATCAGCCTCCCTCCCACTCCTGTCCCTGAACCTTATGGGTGGCATTTTATTTATGCCAATAACCTGCAATGTCTGACCTTGCCCCAGTGCTTCCAATTATGAAACCCCTGTATTGTTTGCATCTGACATTATTGTTTTTTTAATGGGCCTTTTATTTCAGATGGCTGAATAAGAATGGCATTCAAGAAATACACAACTGCGCATTCAATGGAACCCAACTAGATGAGCTGTAAGTAGCCCTGCCTACTCTTCCAGGCCATTTAGAGGGAAATGGCTCTTACAACAGTGATATTTATGTGGCTTTTTGTCTCCCTTCTTCTCTCCTTAACTCCATCCCCAGGAATCTAAGTGATAACAATAATTTGGAAGAATTGCCTAATGATGTTTTCCATGGAGCCTCTGGACCAGTCATTCTGTAAGTAGCTTCCCCTGTTTCCATGTGCTAGAAATTAACATGTCCAAGTCAGAGGTCAACTTTCTCCAATTCAAAGAAGCTTCCCATATAGGGTTGGCAATTAAGGTCAGTCTTGACCTGCGTCATCTACAAAGACTTCCAGGGACAATTTCAGGCTGATCTATATCCTGACTTTCAATAACATAACGGCAACTAATATTTAATGAGCACTAATCAAGTCCCAGGCAGTGTTTTAAAAGCTTAAGAGGCATTTCTAATTTAATTCTCATAAAACCTCTGTGGTAGGAGATATTGTTCCCATTGTAGAGAAGGAAAAACTGCCTTCCATGGAGGGATGTTAACTAACTCATCCCAAGTCATGCAAATTTGGGAGCATATATTTAACACCAAACTGGTCTGACTCAAAGCACAGGTTCTTAACCACTCTGCCATACCTTTCTCCCCTGGAAGGGAAAGTACAGGTCTCCTTCTTCACCTTCAATGTCCAGGAGTATGTTCCCCTGAGAGATCCCCAAACACACTTATTTTTGGATCCTCTTTGCCTCGATTCAAATCTCCTGGGATCCATTCAGTGCCCCACAGCCCTGCAGCAGCACCCCTCCCTCCGGTGCTGCTTCCTCATCTCTGTCTCCCATTCTCTTCTCATGGGCCTCTGACCTTCTACTAGGGTCAGGCCAGCTGCCACCACCTCCCTGACCACCTTAGCCAACAGAGAATTCTTCCTCCTGTAACTTCTATAGCCTTCATGGTGACAGGGACCCCACTCTCCAAGAGTTTTTTTAAAATGTGTTTTCCTGGGCTCTCAGCAAGGCCTACTCTATCTACTGATGAAATGTACTGCAGGAAGAAAGGAATCAAGAAGGAAGAAGTTAGATATAAGAATTAGTGAGTACAGAAATAGACATACGGGGAAAAAAATCAAGTTTTAGTAGATGATCCATCCATGGTCTGCCCAAGGTCAGTTGAGGCATTTGAGAGCCACTGGCCTCCACCTTGTATTTGGCAATCAATATAGGCTCCCAGATGTGGTTCCCTCTCTCCTTCCCTCCTATCTGTCAACATCACTTTTCCTTTTCACTCAAAAGTTTATCTTCTCCTTCAGGTTGGAACATAATGTATCTCTAGAACTAGACGCACCCTGTATGGTAGAGAAGAAACTCCACCAATGGTTACTATTGATGATAGAACATGTTTGACCCATAGACAGGATTCTGCCTCTTTGAAAAGTACAATGATTATTCTAGTATGCCTGCCTTCAGATGGACAATATATGCAAAAGAAGGAAGTGTCAGCATGATTAAAGCAGAGAAGCCAGAGCAGACTACCTTGATTTAAGACCATTCCTTCACCTCCCTAAGCCTTGGTCTCCTCACAGAAAGTATTCTCCTAAGACAGTCAGACAATTACTAAATATACACATTAATACAACAGGTCATGATGTGCGCTATGAAGAACCAGGTAGTTCCCAGGCATAATAGAGAGTGCCAGGCATATGGTCCATGTGCTCTAATATACCAAGGACTTAGACAAACAGACTTCGAGACAGAGCTGTTCATGTCTCTGACCACAAGAGCAGTTTGTCTGTTTCCCTTATCTGAGAGTCCTAAGGATTTTGAATGTTCCTAAAAAGGCACCTCTGTCTGTTATGGCAAAACGTCATCTGTGAGGGGACAGCTTTCCCTTTGTTACTTGTACTGAGTATACTATTAAAGCATAGCTCCTTAACCCACTCTGCTACCAAGAACATGCGAGTTGAACTAGATCCTCAACTAGCTCATTATCCAGGAACCCAAAATCAGAATTTTAAAGGGACCTGATGGACATCAGACTGCAACTGTAAGTAGCAGAGCTTGGACCAAGAATGGGTCTTTTGCCTTACATTCCACGGATTCCCACTATATCATATTGTCTAAAGCACATAAATATGTCTAATCAAACATCTTAATGTTACACAGTTGTCTGCAAACTAAAAGATGGGGGGGAAATAATTGTAAGCCCCAGACTCCCAGCCTAAGTACACCAGTAAATGATAAGGAGACACAGCACACAAGCACATCTCCTACAGGAGCATAAGCAGGTCCCAGGTGGAGGCATGGCACCACGTGTTCATCTGAGCATCTAATGGAGAACACAGACATGAATGCCTCAGCTGGTCCTGCCACGTATGCCAGCAGGAAGAGGGAGGTCACTATCACAAGCAGCTCACAGGGTCCTCAAGTTACGGGTGCATTTTTCAACCCTTTACCACAGGAACAGATCTGGCCAGAATGAAGTGAATAACATTTACAGAAAATTTACAGAAAAAGGAATTATGAAGCACTTGCCATGACTTAAAAGGGTAGAGGGTGGTAATACATTCCCACATATTTTCATTACAATGCATGAGGATATATGTGCAAGAGCCTGGCCAAAAGCCCAGCCTGTGATTGCTAGTCTCCTCCTCTCCCAAGGGCCAAGAGGATTGATCACCTCAACACGAGCCTCCCTTCTTTCTGGGGCTTTCGGGTTAGTCTGCCGATGTTCTTCCAGTCTGTTTGCTCGGCTAGGATTCTATGGCCTCTTCCATCTCTTACTCCTACAATCTGATGTGCCAACCCCAGCCAAACCCTGACCTGAGATCTCCTTGCTGAGGTGTGTGCAGAGAAGGAGCCCACCCCAGGTGCTATGGGTTGATGAGTAGGAGGAGGGCAGACTGTGAAGATTGCTTTGCACAGTAGATGTTCGGGCTAACACTTTGTGCATTGGGGCAGATTCCCGTTCCCCCAAATAAGCCTGTTATATGGATGTTTGCATGCAGGAGGTTGACTGGGGAATACTACTGGAGTATGTGAGAAGTACCTGCTGGGAGTAGAATCAGGCTAAAAAGAAAGTCAAACTGCAATGCATTTGCAACAGAAGCCCCAGCTAATCCCATGGGAGCTGTGCAATTAAGATGGCCCTTCAAAATTGTACTGAATTAAGGGGACAGTCCCCCTCCTCAACAATCACATGATGCTGACTGTCCCTGGGGAGGAGGCAAATCGTGGCCAAGTCAGAAGTCAATTCCAGAGGAAAGCTCAGCTAAGAGCAGCTCAGCTGGGAGTGGTTCCAAGCTTGATTATGCATCACAATCACCAGTCATGCTTATAAAACCCTGGAATGTGGATCCCTACCCCCCAGAGTCATACTCATCAGGTCAGAAGTGGGCCTGAGAAGCTCCAACTCTAATAATTTGCGTCGATAAAGCTGCTGTTGCTGGTCCAGAAAGTTCACCGAGGATCACTACACTAGAACCAAGGCTGGAAACTGGGAAGCTTTGCCCTGTCTCCAGGGTAGCTCCTCCACAAACTAACTAGGGGGAATCTTCCTCCCCAACAAGCTCAGCCCTTTGTCCCCAGTACGTGCATGCAAAGGATTCCAAGAGAGTGAAGTGAAAGGTGCCCAAACCAATGGTAACTCCTTTAACGAAGGAAAAAATTTTAGATGAGTGAAAAACAGAACCTCTGAACACCAAAGGGTGTGAGGGTGAGATGTTCCCCTGCAAAAAGAAACAGATGTGGAGAAAGTCAGGGGCATACATGCACATGCCTCTGAGTTTCAAAGGAGAAGGCTAGCACCTTCGTTTTCCCCTCCAGAGTCTTGGCCTTGAACATCAGTGGCCAGCTCAGTTCTCACCTGATATTCTAAAGTCACTCAAGTTTTGGGGTGTGTTTGTGTGCATTAAGCAATCAAGCAATTGCTGTTTCCTTGGGAAGCTGTTTCCTATGGGGAAAATTTAATGCATTGCCTTTGCAGGCTGGAGCTAGTACAATCATATTCTGATGGTTTATCAAATTGATTTGGCTATAGCTCAGATTCATTTGATAGTTCAGATTCAAACACTGAGTTATTTGTATAAGAATGATTCTCTTCCATTACCAGTGTACCCACAGTCCTATAGATAGTAAATTGCCTTTTTATTCCGCCTGGGATCATGAAAGAGAGGTCTTCTAGCCATCTGTCAGTGTAGTATACACCAGAAATGTGCTCTCACTTATGGAAATGATTGACCTGTAATAACATCTTTGCTAGAAAAATAGAAATTGTTCAAATCAAATTTGTGGCACTGGCTATACCACACTTTATTAAATGGGGCACAGAGTGCAATTTAACTCCTGCCTCTCCTGACTCAGTGCCTTATTTCTGACAGCTATCTCCCTTTTCACTTTGTGTCTCAAAAACAGGAATCCTAACAATGTTGAAACAATTTAGGATTACCAGCTATCATCCCATTATGTCTCCTGTTAGTACTTTTCAGGATTTAAATTCTCCAAACCAGTCACTGCCAAATACAGCATGTGCTGAAATGTTAACCAAATGACGTCTTAAAAAAAGAAAGACTGCAGTCATTAGACCAGCCTGAAAGACAAGGATTAAAAACAGCAGCCCACGACTAGCCCTCCCCGCTTGTCCAGCCCACCAGCCCAAGGAACCGCATCTGTGATAAACCTTCTCAGCCATTCCCTGAGCACATTGGCTCATGCATGTCCTACATTTAGTCCATGTTGACTGAGCATCTACTGTGCATCAGTACTGTTCTGGTGTAAGGGATAGAGAGATTTAGAAATAAACAGTGTCTGCCCTAAAGTAGCTCATTCTGGTCGAGGGACAAACGTCATTGCCCAGAACAATATGCTCTGCAGAAATTTTCCTCAGGAGGCTATAGTAACAGAGCAGATGCCCAATAAATCTTTGTCATGTGATACAGTGACTTTAACAGATGAAGTGACTGTGTGAGGAACAGAGCGCTTATTCCTCACTTCCTGCAACAGTCACTCCATTCCCTTCCTACCTTCAATCCTTTTTCCTTCCAATGCACTTAACACGGATTTACAGGCACCTACTATGTGCCAGGCTCAGGGTTCTATAGACTCATCCTACAAAAACACAGCTTTCAGTGAGTTGTTAGTCTGCTCATTATAAATTCTGGGCTCTTCTACCTGGCTCTCCAGGCTCAAAGATCTAATCTCATTTATTTATTCCTCAAAATATCCTTGGTCAGAATAACCATTCTGAAAACCCCTCATCGGCTATGCTTTGTGCTCTGGACCTCTCTCCAAGCCCACTTTCAGCCAACAGTCTTAATAATCCACTTTCATGAAGATGTGAGTAACTGACAAGGTCTTACTTTGTTACCCCTCCCCCCCCCACCGCCCCTCCACCCCCCCGCAGTGGACGTTTGCGTCCTAAGCATGGAAAGTGCTTTTACAGAGAAACTGCAATCAAACATTAGACTTGCAGTCCATGAAGAAAGATTGTAGCCAGGAAAAAGAGAAAGAGTTTTAGGGGAACAGAGAGCAAAAGTGGGAATATTTGTAATTCAGTCTCAAACCACACTCAACACTATCCACTAATCTTTGTCCCTGCTGATATCTTAATCCATGGAAATAACAGAAACATTTTTCGGCCTGTCCAAAACTTGGAAGTCTTGATAGGTCCCATGTTTACTCACTCCAGCAAGTATCCAGCAAGCTCTAAGTTAACCCTTCTACAAAGACGTATTTCCCTATCACCCTGGAATCACCTTGCCAAAGACAGCTTTACTGACATGAAAGTGACTCTACATCCCTCTCCTACAAACCACTCTCTCCTTTCAACATCCACCAGCAGAAGATCTGGATCCCAGGACTCTGACAAGATGCCCTGGCCTCAGAGCAGCAAAGCCACCTAGTGCTAAAGACAACAGCTTACGTATTTCGTAGCTGTGATAGGAGCAATCTGAAATACAAGCTAGCTCCAGAACACTGAGAAGGCAGAAGCACCAAAGCTTCTCAGTCTAACACCTAGGCACTGGACTGTATTCAGGTCAATCCACCCAACACATTACTCTGCTGCTTCTCTCATACACGTCTATTTGCTTGTAAACTTTGCACAAGGTTGCTCCCTTACTTGGTGCCTTTGATACTCTCAGTTACATAGAGTAGCCTGCTGCAGAAGCACCATTTTGCTGACCAACCTTGAAATCCAGATTTCCTCTCTCAGTCTGCCTTGCAGTCTTCTCCCTTTAGCTCTCCTGGGAGACTTGTTCCAGCCTCTCCTCTATATGTACTCTGATGCCAATAATGAACCATCTCTGCTCATCAGAGGACTATCTACTGAGTAGATTTCATGAGCCCCGCCCTGTGCTCAATACAAGTATAACACCAAAGTGTGTAAATAATCCCAGCTCTCAGAGCATCTGAAATCTGAGCAGACAAAACAAAGATACAGGAAAAGTCAAGCAGTATGAAACAATAGAAGAGATAACACAAAGTGGGAGATCCTTTGAAACTGTCAGAAGTCAGGACACATCACAGTTGGCTGGGGTGACCTAGCTCTTCATCTCCCATATCCTTGTTCAGTGTCACTCCCCAGACTCTCTTCAAACAAAGCAACAATTTTCTGGGGGCTTACTATGTGAAAGGCACTGCTGAGAATGCAAGGAGTCCTCCAGCATCAAGGAGAGATAAAATGCAAATACAAGGAGCTAGTATATAAAACAAAAGCTAGTAAGTGATGGGAAAGGCATAAAATATATAGAATATAATGTTATTGCACTCTTAATGGCTTTCAAGGAAAAATACCTCTACAACTATTAAAAATGATGGAGATGACAGAATCAGAGACTTCGGTGGGAGTCTGGGATCTCTATTATGGCATAAAGACTATCCTAAAACTTAGCAGCTCAAAACAATCATTCCATTTTGCTCATAATCGTGTGTTTCAGAAATGTGGGTGGCTTGTCTCTGATCCATGTGATATCAGCTCAGGTGGCTGGGGTGGTCTATGTGCAAGTGGTCCCTTTCACTCCCGTGCCTCGTGTATCTGTGCTCACTACTTCTCCCTCCTTCTCCTCTCTCTCCCCCCCACCCACCCACTCTCCCTCCCTCCCTCCACACACACACACACACACACACACACACACAGCATCTCATCCTCCAGGACCTCTACACACAGCTTGGATTTTTCTTAGCATGGCAGTCTCGGGGCTTTCAGAGTTTTTCCATGGCAGCTTAGGGCTCTGTGAGACCAATATAGAAGATGTCAGCTCTCTGAAAGTTAAGGTCCAGAGCTGGTAAAGCAACACTTTCATCATGCTCTATTATAGTCCAAAGGCATCACAGTGCAGCCTGAACTCAAGGGAAGGGCAAGTAGACCCTGCATGGGAAGAGTGTAAAGAATTTGCAGTCCTCTTTAATCTACCACAGTATATGAGATAAGAGCATAGCACTGCATGGAATATAAAAATTTATTTTTAGAAATCTTCACTTAATGTGATTTTTTATATATATTCTGAACTCAAGGGGGGGGGAACATAACTAAGAAAAAATAGTCTCCTGTTTTATATTGCTTGCTTTTAAAAATATGAAAAATGTTCATGGCAGGTAATGATTGCCCTGGTTTCAATTGTTCCTGAAGGACTTTTTATACCTTCATCTCACTCCTCAGATGGAGCCTTGAACTGTTTTATACAAAACGGGCAGTCTGCTTTCTTTCACACTTGAGGGGGGAGAAAAGCCAGATGAAAAAAGAACTTGGACACAGAGACCAGAGCAAATGTCAATAGCAGAACTGGTCAGTGGAACAATGGTGTGAAGACAGAAACTAGAGATTTTCTAGGGCAGGGAAGGATGTTGAGAAGCTCCAGAACAATGGGGAGTATAAGTGGAGAGCAGGCCAGTGTAGCTGGATCACTGAGAAGTGGGAAGTTGAGACTTAGCACAGGGACAAAGATTCATGGATCAGACTCTTATTTCCAGGGACCTCATCTCTGAAGGATCCTAATACTTCGGAGATAACCAGAAAAGACACCTTGGAACACCAGAACTTTTACCCTATGGTGATAGCAATGACTGTTGTGAAAAGTGGTTCATTCCAGACATATGTGGAAAGCCAAGATGTTCTGCTGAGGGTTTGCATATGGGGTGTGAAAGAGGAGCCAAGCATGCCTTTCAGGTTTTTGCATTAACAATTGGAGAGGCCGCAAGTGGAGGTTTGGGGGGATAATCAGGAGCTCAATTTTTAATACCCAAGGTTTGGCCTTCCCATCAGACATCCAAGCAGAGATTTTAAGGAGGCAGCCCAATTTAAGAGCCTACAGTTCAGGAGAGAAGAGACTTATAGGTGAGATAAATATAAGTGATCCAACAACATATAAATGGTGTTTAAGCTGTAAGATGAGGTGAGTAAACCTACAGATTAAGTATAAAATAGAGGAAAGAAGTCTAGGCTCTGAGCCCAGGGGTACTCCCAACAGCTGGCAGTCAGGGGGGAACCAGGGAAGAAGAAACATCCAAAGCATTAGCAGACAAATATTACCAGATACCAAGCAAGTCACCAGGAAGATCTAAAATTCCTAAATTTGTACGTACCTAAAACATTTCCATAAATATATAAAGCAAAAACTGACAAAACTAAAAGTAGTAGTATACAAATCCAAAATTATAGTTGGAGATTTTAATGCACTTCTCTCAGCAGTGATAGAACAAGCAAAACAATAATAATAATAATAAATAAACAAATAAACCAGTAAGCGCACAGAAGTACCTGAATGACAGATGCCAAGTTTACCAAATTTGTCAGCACTAACAAGGAAGGGACTAAGTGAAATATACATAGGTGTTACATAAAGGTAATCATTAGCTCTTGAACATACACCTGCCTAATTTCAAGCAGAGAATAAGCAGTCAAGGCATTAGTATTGGTAGGTAACCACTACTACTAAAGGCAGGACTTGAGGAGCAAGTGAGTAGAAGCTGGACCCTCAGCAGATCTAATGACGGTTGGAGTCATAAAGGAACTGTTGCTTGAGGCAAAGGATAGATGAGAAATGCCTTAACTTTTACCCCTCCTCTTAGCCTCCAATCTCCCACCAGTTTCATTTGCTGAACCCTCCAAAGCGGACTGACAAGGGGCTATCTGGGAAATGGAACCTGCAGAGGTCATCCCTTCTGAAGTACAAAGCAGAGCATAGAGAAGGACACAGAACAGTTGTCAGAGACACCAGGCAAATGACCCACACATCACATCCAGGGCTTTGTGGGGTTTGTTGTTGTTGTTGTTTGGTTTTGTTTTTTATTTAGCAAAATATTTTATTTTGGAAACAAAGCAGAAGGTTTGGATCTGAGTTCAGCTGGTGTTGGTCAGGATCCAGAGATCCCTGCTGATTTGCCCAGAGACTCCTACAAAGCAAGAACAACTGTGTACTCGAGGCAGAAACACAGGCAGAGACAGAGACACAGTCAGACAGAGACGTTTAAAGAATAGCCATCAGTCATTAAGTGCTGTCTTCTGGCCAGGAAGTTTCCTGTGTACTTTTAACTCATTTAATTGTCCCAACAACCCTCTGAGTAAGCTAGGATTGTTATCATTCCTATTGTATGGCTGAGGAAACAGACATGGAGAAATGACATGACTTTACCAAGGTCAAAGACCTAATAGGTAGAGGGGTGGGGCACTTATACAAGCCAGTCTGGCTGTGCTCATACTCACCACTCTGTCGCCACTTGCACATCGTGCTGAGGGTACATCTACTGCCCCTATGTTTTTTTTTTTTCTTGACCTTTTCTGAAATTTGGCAGCAGATTCCACCCCTAGCTCATCACAAATATTTTTGTAGCTGACTTTACGGTGGGGAGGAAATGCCTTCAATCTCTCAGGTCTCCACTAATATACAGAGGTCCATTTCAAGACAGACTATAGGACGGGAGATGGCTGAAGTTAAGCCCCAGGTCAGGCAGGATGTGAGTATATCTGGGAATCAGATAGGCCTGTTAATTAATCAGAGAGGCCCATAATAATCATGTTATATTTACATTTTATCCTTCTAGAGACATTTCAAGAACTAGGATCCATTCCCTGCCCAGCTATGGCTTAGAAAATCTTAAGAAGCTGCGGGCCAGGTCAACATACAACTTGAAAAAGCTTCCCAGTCTGGATATGTTTGTTGCACTCATGGAGGCCAGCCTCACCTACCCTAGCCACTGCTGCGCTTTTGCAAACTGGAGACGTCAAATGTAAGTCTTCCCATGTCCATCCCTGAGCCCCACTCTGGCATTTCTCTGATGTGGAACTTGGTCCACAACTTCTATGTATCTTGGGCATGAAGAGAATCCACTTGCAGAGACCTCCCCAGCGAAAGCCCTTAGACATATTCTAGATCAAAGCTTCAGTACTGTGAAGGGTTTCTAATTTTCTTCAAAATGGGCTCCCAACAGAGGGCTACCCACAATGGTAGATCACCTTCCAAATATTAAACGAGGCAACATGAAAAACTCCAAACATAGCACCTGATTCACAGCTGATGCTTAATGAATATTTATTTATTCCCTCTCTCCTTAGTACCAATACAGATTTATTCTTCTAATCCCACACTCTGCCACCTGCACATGTCCCAGGAACCACCCAAGTCAACTTTGGAGGAGAGAAGCCTAAATGCCATACCAGAAACTGATGCACACATGCACAATACAGCACAACCCCTCCAGGAAGCCCCAGTCCATCTTTGGAGATTAGCACCTCACAGGGAGGACAAAGATTGGGACATCTGTTCACTTTGGCTTTCAAGGTTGGCCAAATTTGAAGAAGCCCAGAAAAAGAGGGTAAACCAGACAGAGACAAAAACCAGGAGGCCACTGGTTAAAAAAGATGAGGTAATCATACAGAGGATCTAGACAAAGTGGAAAGGGAATATTTTGGAGATTGCACATAAAGGTTCCAGACATTGAAAGGATCCATTGCAGATAGAATTTACTGGGTATCAGGAGTTCTCAAAGCTCACATCCTCCCCAAGCTCACTGACACAACCCATGCCACACACTCACACTCAGATGATGCCTTGTCACAGAGTTTTCCTATGACATCATTGCACCACATGGTATAGTCTCATTTACTGTTCAACCTTTAACAGACTTTCACCTGTCCAGGTAGACTTAACCCCTGCTCAAAAGCAAGATAAAGTAAAAACAAAACAACACAGGGTATCTATCTAAAATGTTTTCCAAGTGACTAGGAGTCCACACTCACACCCATTTGAAGGATTTGAAGAAAAGGGGCAACTTCTCAGAAATACCATGCCTCAGGGAGGAACTATCCAAAATCAGACACTCCTCACACATTAACACAAGAGTCAGGGAACTTCTTCCTGCTGACCAGAATGTGTAAGTCTTGGGCTGAGGCACAAGGTTTGCCTCTTTTATATTCCAGACAAGAGTTATTCCAGCCCGGGGCAAGAAAGATACTGATTTACTAAGAAAACCCTGGAACTCAACACCCTTCAGGAGAACTCTCAAGGATGTCAAGATCACTGTGAGAGTTGGCCCAGTGCTAACACACCCCAGAATAGGTTACCTAACTGCTGCTCAGCCTCTGCTGGTCTTGCCACCCCCAGGCAGCATACATGCAGCTTCAGGGTTCCTCCCAGCCAGCAATCTCCAGGTCTGTCTTATACCGCTCCGAGACTCCCTGGCTCTCACCCTTTCTAGGTCCCTACTATAATTTACCAACAGGGCCTGTCTGGCACAGCAAAGGAGAGCCCCACCCCTCTCCTAATAAGAGGTGCCAAAACAGAGTAACAAAAATTGCAGTGGGCGTTTAGTCTCTGTATTCAACACACTTACTCACAAACACAAAATAAAATAAGTATGCTATTCATAAGATAACTGTAGGGTTTTTTTTTTTTTCTTTAATGGTGTCATTTCATTGTATACCGTAGTAGGTATGGTTTAGTAACGAGATTCAAGTTTAAAACTGTATGATACAATTGTCCTTCCAATCCCCATTTGGCAACAGTGCCCAAGATGTAAGTATCAGGCCCTTGTGACTGTGAGGTTTTGGCCAATATCCCTCCTGGAGTCTCACTGAAAGACCTTGTTAACTGCATACCTGATCTGTCCTTGAACCACATAGCCCTTTGTCAGAGTTCTGCACTCAGCTGGCAATGTTACTTTGTTCATTTTCTGATGTTAGCTTTATTTAGGCCTTTTCTTCACAACTAGATTTTAAACTGATGCACTGTGGCATAGACATCTAAGTTCTCATACAGGGCCTGGACCCCAACATGAACTCAGGAAGTCACCACAGTCATCTGTCTTAGTATTGCTCATACTGGCTACGTTCTCACCACCCAGCTCTGTGATTCGTTGCAACTTTATCTCATAATTCTCGCAAAAGCAATAATATTTTTATTCCCTCCTCACAGAGGCAGAAACAGAGGCTCAGAGATAGTAAATAACCTGACCAACACCAACCAAACTGTCCAAACCCTCTGCTTTGTTTCCAAAGCTCAGACTCTGGGCCACTCTGCTATACACTTCCCAAGAGCCCGTTCAATGATTTATCAAGGTCCAATAACACCGTTTTTTAAGATGACCTTAAACTGAATTCCCAACTCTTTATGATGTTTATTGTTTGCTAAGGTACTGCAAAGGCAAGACTACTTTCCCTCGTTTCTATTTTTGTTTCTATCCTTTTCTAAGAGACATACATTGTTTACCTTTTCTATACTCAGGTGGTTGAGTCATTTCTGTTTCAGGAAAGGGAAGCATCAATATTTAAAATATGTTAGTAGCATTATCAACAGTAAGAATCTTCACAGAAGCCAACATAAGCCCCAGGAAGTGAAGACTGTCTCTAGGTGGTTAAGTCAGATTTGTTTCAATAAATGGAATTGTCATCTGTAGGTACCCCCTTACTTTCTGTTCTTAGAATTGGGCTGGTGCTAATCCGATGACAGTGTTTAGGAGTCACAAGTTAGGTGAAGGACTGTAGTCCTGCTTTTATCCTCCCTGTACCCATCTGAGCTTTGCCTCACCTTTCTCGAAGATCTCCGAAGAAACCTCCACTCCCCCAGCTACTCTCTCCTTATAGGGGATTCTTTCAAGGGCTTAATACTTACTTCCCTACTTGTATGAGATTATATTAGGGTTTGAGAGCAATGAAGTCACTTAACGTTGCTGTGAATTTGCTTCTCAGGGAGGGAAAGTGGGAGGAAGTGTAGAGGATCTTGTGAAATTTTTTTTTCCCATCCAAAAAGAGACCCAGTGTAAAACATCTCCTTTCCTTAAGCCTTTGCTTCAAAACAGATTACCCCATCTCTACCTGCACTATTCACCCATATGGGTAGAATGTTTATCCTCTGGCTTTCATTCAAATCCCTTCTGCAAGTACCTCTATTTTGTTGACTAGGCCTCCTGTACATTTGGGTTGAAAGGAAAAACCAAGACAAAAATGTGAGCCCAAGAAGAGCCAGTTCCCCAGGGAATAAATTATAATCTTAGAATGAGTTAGAACCACCCCAACCCCCTTGCAACCTATATTTGCTCTCAGCAGTTACTAGGTAACTATTTAATATGAGAGGGTCGGGTTTACCTTGCAGACCCATATATACCTGAAGCCTACTGTGGCTCCTGGAACGTGAGTCAATAGAGAATAATTTGACCCTCCATAACATTTCAGGCAAATCACAGACCTCCCACTAGCCTGAGTAGCAGAGAGCCAGGGAGAGGTGCTGGTTGGGAACTGACCACAAACGGCTTCTCTGCTTTAAGTAGATAAAAGAAGCAACTAAGTTCTCATTTCAGTCAGGAAACAGTCTGTATCTTCTAGCAACTAGAGTAGAGAGTAGAGGAATAGCTTTATACCCTACTCAGGCATATTAACAGATAGCTAAATAGAAAGGGGGAAGGCAAAGGGTGGAGTAGATATTAGGTCTGTAAATTATTTGCACTTAACAGCAAATCTTAGCTAGTCCCAGGCGCCTTCCTCCCACATTCAGGTTGTGGCTAGATGGTTTCCCCAGCGGGCCATCCAACTCTAGGAATATACACAAGTTGTTCTGTTCATTTACAGTAAGCAGCATTAACCCTTGAGCTTAGACTCAAGGGCAGACAGACTGTGAGAAGAGGGGAGGCGGAAAAAAAAAACAGGAAGAAACCCCATCATTTCTCCCCTGTGCAAAAACAGTCATGTATTTGCCATTCTGGACGCAAGATGTTGATTCTGTTCTTTTTTGTATTTTTCTAGCTCTGAGCTTCACCCAATTTGCAACAAATCTATTTTAAGGCAAGAAGTCGAGGATATGACTCAGGCTAGGGGTCAGAGAGTCTCTTTGGCAGAAGATGAGGAATCCAGTTACACCAAAGGATTTGACATGATGTACAGTGAATTTGACTATGACTTATGCAAGGAAGTGGTTGATGTGACTTGTTCCCCCAAGCCAGATGCATTCAATCCATGTGAAGATATCATGGGGTATGACATTCTCAGAGTCTTGATATGGTTCATTAGCATCCTGGCCGTCACAGGGAACATCGTAGTGCTGATGACCCTGACCACCAGCCAATACAAACTCACAGTCCCCCGGTTCCTTATGTGCAACCTGGCCTTTGCCGATCTCTGCATTGGAATCTACTTGCTGCTCATAGCCTCAGTTGATATCTACACCAAAAGTCAGTACCACAACTATGCCATCGACTGGCAGACAGGAGCAGGCTGTGATGCTGCTGGCTTTTTCACAGTCTTTGCCAGTGAGCTCTCAGTCTACACTCTGACAGCCATAACGCTGGAAAGATGGCACACCATCACCCACGCCATGCAGCTGGAATGCAAAGTGCAGCTCCGCCATGCTGCCGGGGTCATGCTGCTAGGCTGGATCTTTGCCTTTGCAGTTGCTCTCTTTCCCATCTTTGGCATCAGCAGCTACATGAAGGTGAGCATCTGCCTGCCTATGGATATTGACAGCCCCATGTCACAGCTCTATGTTATGTCTCTCCTGGTGCTCAATGTCCTGGCCTTTGTGGTCATCTGTGGCTGCTATGCTCATATCTACCTCACAGTGAGAAACCCCAACATTGTGTCCTCCTCTAGTGAGGAGGCCAAGATCGCCAAACGCATGGCCATGCTCATCTTCACGGACTTCCTCTGCATGGCACCCATCTCCTTCTTTGCCATCTCTGCCTCCCTCAAGGTGCCCCTCATCACGGTGTCCAAGTCAAAGATCCTCCTGGTCCTATTCTACCCCATCAACTCCTGCGCCAACCCCTTCCTCTATGCCATCTTCACTAAGAACTTCCGCAGGGATTTCTTCATTTTGCTGAGCAAGTTTGGCTGCTATGAAACTCAAGCCCAGACTTACAGGACAGAAACTTTATCCACTGCCCACAACTCCCACCTGAGAAATGGCCACTATCTTCCATGTCCCAAGGTTACCAATTACATGCTTGTCCCTCGAAGCCACTTGGCCCAGAACTAAAACATTATGAGCAAATATCTCAGTGTTGAGTGATAACTCAAGTCTCACCTTCGAAGTGCATGCTATGGCATAGCTGACAGTACTTCTACATACTCCAGTCTAATCTTCCTGGCACAGCTAGAAGGTGGATTTCTTAGGAACTATTACTCCATATGATCAATTAGGAAGCTCAAGTAGTAACAACATTCATAATTAAAATAATACTACATTTGTTTTATCCTTTACAATGTTCACAGTGCTTTTCGTTCAGTTCTCAACCGATCCCTGTAAAAGTTTTATTAAATGGGCAAAACAGGAATTACTCTTGGAGTTTTATAGACAAGTAAACCAAGACTCAAAGGATTAAGTGACCTGTTCCAAATGGCTTGGCATGTAAGAGGCAGAACCAGGATTAGGTGTTCTGGTTTCCAAAGAACTTCCAAGGGAAGCAGCACAATATTCATTAACTTATTTGACAAATACTCACTGAGTACCTATGTGATGGCTTTGTTATATGTCAACTTGAATAGGCTGAACGTCACTACCCAGAATTCCCTTATGTGTTTCCCATCAGGGTGCACCACAGGGAAGGTTCTTGGGAAAAGAAATCAAAGGAAGCTCCAGCCACTGGCTGATCAGCTGATACAGCTCACTGCTACGAAGCAGCTACTGGGCATGCAAGTGCTCCACTTTCCCCTGGATCCTCCTTTAGGTTCTCGGACCCCTGAGCCAGGTATATGTGCTTCAATCCACAATGAAGAACCCCAGCTTCAGCAGAATTTTTTTATGACCAAGGGGGGAGTCAACAAGATGGAAATGGGGTTCAATTTGATCTCATGGGGTTCAGCTCGTGCTGTGTCTTCCAGCACGTTCGCCATCTTCCCTTTATCCCTGCCTCCCCTCTGGACTTAAGCTGTAGCATCACATGTAGAGATGACATCCTTATAGAGACTGCTTAACCAACATTCAAAACTGCATTAGCCAATTCCCTGTAACAAATATTTACTGCACACATGCATGCATGCCTGGTTCTGCTTCTTTAGATGAACCCCAATTCGTAAAAATAGAACCTACTATATGGCATGCATATAGGTTATAATGTTAAGAATATAGCAGCTTTGGAATTAGAACAGAGATTTTATCCTAAATCTATAATAAACCAGTATAAACCAGGACACTACCTCTCTAGGCTCCATTTCTTCCTTTATTAACTGGCATTGGTTTTAATTCCTACCTATTGGTCTTATTATAAGAATTGGGTAAGAAAACGGGTACTAACAGGATTGGTAAATTTTAGTTTACTTCTTTCCACGGAGACCAATGCCTGGACTAGTGCCCAGTTCTCCTAACCTTTAATCTAGAACTCATTCCATTATACCATATTGTTCCTGATATATAATTATACTTCCCATATCTATTTTCATAAAAGATACCATCTGGATAACCTGGATCATAAATACCAACCATAAATCTTCACCAAGTATGTGCCATGACCACCTCACAAAGTTTTGAGTCTCCTCTCAGAGTATCCTCTTTCCTTGTTAAAGCCAATCCTTCCTCCTCTTGCTCTATGGCAAACATTTCTTAGCTTGGTCCCAAATGCATTAACAAGGAAGTCCTTATACATCTAAAAGAAAAAGCAATCATCTCTGCCTATGTGCCCTGGCACCATTTAGATCTGTTATGAGCATCACATGAAAAATAGAATGATTATCTTTAGAAATAATCTAGACCTATGTTATTCAGTCCAGTAACCACTAACTACATGTGGCTACTGAGCACTGGAAATATGGGTAGCCTGTATTGAGACATGCTGTAAGTGCAAAAGGCACACTTGATTTCAAATAGCGCTAAAAAATAAAATGAGGAATGCAACTCAGTAATTTTGATACTACCTACTAAAACAATGTTTTAGACACATTGAGATAAATGTATTTAAAATTAATTCATCTATTTCTTTTTGCATTTTTTAGTGGAGTTACTAGAACATTTAAAATTACCTATGTGGGTCATGTTTGTGGCTGTTACATTTCTGTTGAAGAACAGTAGTCTAGCGCTATATGAAAATAAAGTATTTTTCATTTAGCATTTTCCTCCCTGGTCCCCATACCAGTTTGCCACACTATGGGCCTGTCCCAGTTCCATCTGCAATAATACTTCTTCCTTGTTTCTGTCCGAAGAGAATATGCTTCTGAATTTGGACTCAAAAGCAAGTAGAAGCTAAATTAAAAATAGGATACAGTATTAATTATTTCACAGCATAGCTGTGGATGACAAACTGGCCTAACAGATAGTGGTTCTGAGAGGCAAGAATATGCTTAAAAATAAATACACAACCAGAGAAGCTCATAAGACTTTTGTTCCATCGTCCTATCACTCCAATGCTTCCTGGTGAGAGAAAAGATTTTTCTCAAAAAAGCAAACATATTTATAGGGAGCTAAATTTAGTGCTTCTAAACTCTTAAGACAAGTCTTAAGGGAAAAGCATTTCCTCCATTTCCTGTATTTGAATAAAAACAGTTGGAGTCCAGTGTACCAATCACTCTTTTCCCATTTAAAAAAAAAATAATTATAGAGATAACACCTTGAGGCTATGCCTCCTGGAGTGATGCTTCAGTCCTAGATTAGTAACTCAGAT
>NW_019154102.1:1650945-1659590 GCF_002288905.1 Enhydra lutris kenyoni | reverse complement strand
TATATATATATATATATATATATATATATATATATATATATATATATATATATATATAAAATCTCCAAAAAGAAATTAAAATGTTATTCCAAGTTGTTTTTATAAAACTTGTATTTCAAATCTCTAACACCATAGAGGACCCTATATGTCCCAGAGATTTGTCAAGTACCTATGATTCAAGAGGTGATATTCAAAATATTAACTGTCACAGCCCAGGTACTGATGTCTCAGAATGAACACTGGCTGTCAATAATGCATTTGGCCATCCTTGTGCAAACTGGGTGACTGGCAGCCACCCTCTGCCACTCTCAGACCTCAACCTGGACCTGCTACTATGGCTCTCTCCTCTCTCCTCTACCTACCATGAATTCCTTCAGTTCCCATCCTGGCCAGCCTCTCCTATCACCCTCCTCCCCTCCACCTTTGCTACAGATTCTCTTTCACTGCCTGAGAAGCAGTCAGACAATGTAGAATCCTCTTCGGAGGGATCAGAAGAGAGAGTAAATGAGTAAATCCAGAAGCTTTTACTGAGCAGAATGAAATGATGAAATAGGTACCCAGAATAATACAATTTTTATCTTGCCACATACAGAAATGGGACTGGACAGAAATGAAGAGAGGGCATGACACTCAAGATCATACTTTACTACAGAGCTCAGTGTATATTAAACATGGACAACCTCAGACCTTGTTTCTGGAAGGGATACATGGCAGGAGACATAAAACAAGAAGAAAAGCTCTTACCTCCATCACTAGTGTGCTCCACAATTGCTTACCAGAATTGACACTCTGCCGTAGTTAGTCCAGCATCATATACCATTCATCAGAAAATCAGAAAAAGATGACTAAAACTAATTTTTTTACTCTCGTGTGATGGCCATAAGCTTTGGATTCACTAAGTCATTTTTTATTTAGGAAACTTTGTTTCTATTAGGAAAGTTTACAAAGACAATCAAGGAATGAACTTTCACCTTCTGGATAGTAAAGGGCATTGGAGAAAGACAAATATATAGGGTATTTTGTCTGTTTAATATGTAACATTAAAGAAACTAAAACTTAGCATAAAATAAAGCCCAACCATGAGGTTGTGCTTGCTGGTTCCCATCTAAATGTTTTCAGCTCAAGTAGCAGAAATCCCAACTAAAAGTGGCTTAAACCATAAGGCCAATTCCCTAAGATGATCCAGACTTGGATGGGCAGCTTGCTGGTCTCAATAATTCAGGACCTTTCCATGTTTTTGCCCTGCCATCCTTGGAGTGTTCAGTCAGTATTATCCCTTGGTAGCAAAGCTGTACCAATTTCAAATGCCACATGCAAACGTGACCAAATCTAGACAAAGATAGATAGATCTTTCCTTCCCTTTACTTCACTTTTCAAAGGAAAGAAAATTTCTCCCAGAAGACCCTTAGCAAACATCTCTTCCTATTATCCTAGATTACCACCCCAGCCACAAAAGAGATAGCAAAAATGAAATCTGCCACCTTTCACCTTTGTAGTCCAAGGGCAGTTCTGCCAGCTGGTGGAAGGGGAAGCTTCTGCCAACAAGGTGGAAGGGGAAGCTTCAGGGGAAGTAAAGTGGGTAGGCAATCTCATCCTACAACTGATTTACCCCAAATCCTGACCTAGGAGATGAAGCCAGGAAGTTTAAGGTCAGGAAGCACAGGACATATTTACAAGCTCACATTTCTCATCCCTCACTCCTCTCTCCCTCTACCCATAGCCAATAGTCCAGTTCCTCCTCCCTACATCTGTCTGTCCTCCCTGGAACAAACTCTAGAAGTTGCTTAGATCTGAAGGCAACCACTGGCATCAGACATTACCCAAGAAATTGTTCATTTGAGGCAAGATATGGAAAATGAAAAGGACAAAGAGAAGAGAGAGAAGGAAAAAAGAAGTACAAGGACAGGAAGAGGGGAGGCATGAAAAGAGAACAGCAAGACAAATTAAAGAAAGGGGCAAGTGGAAGGTAGCCAGGCCCGGACTGTATCTTCTTAGGGTAGTACTTGCCCATCTTGGTCTTTAAACCTTCTCAACTTGTTGCAAAGTGTTCAAATCAAAACACATAAAAGACTCAGACTTAGATCCCAATAGAAAAGTCCATTGGTCATACATCATCGTGTTCTAGACTTCCCATGATTCCACACATGATATCTGGAGTCCCAGGATCTAATTTAAAGGATGAGCAATAAGAAAGTATTTCTGAAGGTCTTTGAAGCCTCCTCATTTCAGACATCAGAAAAGGTAGGGAAACCACAATCCTTTTTATGACCCATGGTCTTCCTAATATTCTGTTCTCTCCAATTGCATTACCCACAGCCCCTGGGCCCTCCTCTTGGATAGATAGGCTTAAAAAAAAAAAATGTACTAAATCTCTAAATTTTAAGAGCATCCCATTTGTGTACAGCTCTTGCTTCCTTTTCTTAACAAAGAATTCCTTGAAACTTGAAACTTTTTTTATAAACAAACACAAGAGGAGAAGAATATAAAAAAATCACCCTAATTTTAGTGATACTCACCATGTAAGATAAAAAGAAGATTTGGGTCTGTCTTTAGTGAAATTTCAGGGTATTTTCCCCTCACAGTTCATTAGCCAGGGTCATTTAAACTTCCAGATACTAATGAGTTATTTGAAGGTAAGGTTTGGGTAGACAAGGTCTTAAGTTGTTTCATTCAGTTTCATTCACAGAAGCCATATCACAGAGCTCCTGTCTCAAAAAATTTAAAAAATTTTTAAAAATCTCTCAAATGGCTATATGTTCCTGATATCCATCAAGAGGGGTGTGGCATGGATAGAGGGGAGAAAGAGAAGAAAGAAAGAAAAGGAAGAGAAGAAAACCTGAAAAATATAAGAATACACTGCCTTGGACACCTGGGTGGCTCAGCCAGTTGAGCATTTGACTCTTGATTTTGGCTCAGGTCATGACCTCAAGTTCAGGGGAGTGAGCCCTGAGTCAGGCTCTACTCTCAGTAGGGAATCTGCTTCTCTCCCTCTCCCTTTGTCCCCACCTCCACCCCCACTCACATACATGTACTAATAAATAAATAAGTCTTTGGAAAAAAAATATACTAACCCTGTCTATAAAGTGATGGGATTACTTTATAAGCCATATCCCTTCAGAAATTCCAACAAAATTCTCCTCTCCCTCTATTCCAAGTACAACACGGGATGCTTCCCACCCAGTCTCCCAAATACCACAAGCAAAGGTAGTACTTCTTCAGGAAATGCCCCAGGAAGACCTCCATCCAACTTGAGCTAATATAGCATTGGATGGTAGGTAAGCCCAGGTCGTCCTAGGATATCTGGAAGTCTTAAGGCAGTTTAGCTTTCTGTGTATTTCTATAGACAGCTAAAGGTCAAAATTTAAGAGCAAAGTTACTTGTGGGAGAGTCTAATAAAAAGTCATAATGGTTAGCATTTGTAGTTATGCAAATATTTGGTGTCACGGTAAGTTGTATCACTGGTGGCCACTTCAAAAACTAACTTTGAAGAAGCCCACACAGCTGTTTTCCACCTATCCATCTATCTATCTATCCATCCATCCATCCATCCATCCAATAAAGATTTATCGAGTGCTTACTGTAAGTCAAATACCATGCCAGTCACTGAAAACTGGTAAATAATCAGACAAAAATCCTGCCCTTGTTAAGTTTACATTCTAGTGGATATAACAGAGGAAACACAAGCTAAATAACATGTATTGAATGCTAGACAGTGACAATTGCTAATGACAAAACACAAATCAGGGAAGCAGAGTAGAGTATGAAATATCAGAAGATAACTTAAAGGCCTCCCTGAAAACTGACTTTTGAATGAAGACCGGAAAGAAGTAGAAAATATGATACACGGACACTGAGGGAAGGGTGTTCCAGAGGGAGCCACAAGTGCAAAAGGCTAGGGTGAGCTTGCTGTGTTCCAGAAGCCTGTGCCCAGAGCCAGAGAATAGAGGCTGGGAGAATGTAGTAAGGGACAAAGACAAGTATACGGAGCCAGATTATTTTGTTTTCTTTGCTTCTAAAAGAGGTCAAGGCAGAGTGATAGAAAAAATATCTGAACAATTGTAGTATTAATGGAGCTAATGTATACAGATTTCTTCTCCTAGTACTGAACACTAGGAAATCTTGAATTCCGGTCACTTCTCATTTCCTCTAACAATGAGCTCCACCTCATCCTCTCTGTTCCCCCGGGCCCCACTTTACCTGTCCCACCCTCGTCTCTCCACCCTCCCTGGAGCAAAGCTGCTCTCCTGTAGAGCTGTCACTTTGTAAAGGATATGATGAATGCTTCACACCACAGTGATAATAATCCCTTAAGTTTCAATCTAGAAGCCTTCGACTTGCATTGGCTCATTAGATCCTCAAAATATCCCTGTGAGGTAGGAAGGGTTCTCTTATTATAAAAGGAAGAAACTGCCATTCAGAGGTTAAGCGGCTATGTGGGGTCAGGCAGGTAACAGAAGGCAGACTGAAACCAGAGCTCAAGTTTCCTGCTATCCCCTTCCTAGAGTTCCAGCAAAGTAAAGATACTGCAGACACTGGTCTTAGCATGGATTAAGGGCAGTAGGCTTTACGAGACACCTCCAACAGCAAGACTCGACCCGCAGCTGAGCAGCTACTGCATTTTCATAAGCTGGTGATTACTGGTCATGGTGAAGCTTTGATGGTATAAATTTAATCAAATGAACAGGAAAACTGGAGTCACAAAGTAAAGCCCAGCATTCAGGTGAGTAGACATTTTACTAATTCCTTGTAACATCATTTTTCTTCCTGATGCTGAGCACAGGGTCACCCTAACTGGAACACAGCCAAGCTCAGGAAAAGCCAGGGGAAGACAAAGTCTGTGAAGCATACTCGAACCCAGGACGGCCCTAACTCATGGACCATACTTGGACATGAGCCAAGGTGGTTAACACATATCTGTTTCCTCAAGAAAGAAAGAAACAAAAATACACATAAGTCAATGGTTGTCCTTAGAAAAGCCAACTTTTTTGAAGAGAATAAGACTACTGCAAGGCCTGGGCCCCTCTGTCAGCCACAATCAATCATTTCACAAATGAAACAACATCAGGGCAGAAGTGCCCTCAGATCTGGGCTGCTATGTTCCTGCCCTGATACCACACTGGAGGGCCCCACTCTGGCCGTCCTGCAGCCATGCCCAAGCCCTGCTAAGGAGTCTGAGTTTATAGGCCCAGGGGGACGTAACCACCCAAGTCTGCACTGAACATGCTGATACTTAGGGCCCTGACACTTCTTGCCCAAATAATCAGGGTCTGTTTTGTCCTCCCCATGGTAAACTTAACCCCCGGCATGCATACCACAAGGCCTGAAGATTGCTGTTTGCAGGGTGCTAATAGAACTCAGGGAGCAGGCTGGAACATACCAGGCATGCTCAATGGAATGAGGATAGGAAGAGATAGAAGGAGCTGTAGGTCAGTACCTCCATTTGCACACTTACCTAAGTCCTGCAGATGTTAACGGTCTGCACAAAAAATGGAGGTAAATGGGTAGCCACCCATCCCCACTACCAAGAGAACTACTCAAGGTTTTCAAGCCTTTTTCCTAGAAGAAGTGCTTTTTTGGTTTTTTGACTGAATATATTTAATGTAAAAACCTTTTAGTATACAAACTGCAATCACCACAGTATCTATGTAGATGTAAGGAGATGGGGTGCAGTGGTTAACAAGGGAAGAGAGGGTTTCACAGTCCCTCCTACTTCCTTTGCCCATAGTCACTCTGTGGTCTCCAAGAACATGAGGTCTCAAATCTGTGTGGGCAGGTCAAGGCAGCCGGAGACAGAGGGGCCCTGATGCTGACACTAAGATAAAACAAACGTAGCAGTTTCCTCTAACATGCCATCTCCCCACTGTGATAGCCCCCAAGTAAAGCCCAGTCTAGTTAGGAGGAACAATCAGGTGGTAATGACTAAGAGGAGAGGAGAATCAACCATCATTCTTCAGCATAACTTCTGATCACACCTTTGGGAACAGTTTTCCAGGGGCTGTTGGATTGAAAAGACCTAAAATCATCATATTCCTACACAGCTGGCAGGCAAGTATTGTCATCTTTACTTGGGACACATCCATGCTGACCCTATTCTCTGCCCTTCAGTGACCTTCACCATGTTTACCAAAACCCTTAGCTCCTGTCTCCATTTCCCTCCTCAATCCTGCACCTTCCTGAGGACTTCAGCATCCTCATGGGCCCCCCAGCCTGGACCTCAGCTTCCAAATATTGTGACTTACTCATTCCCAGTGCTTTACATCTGGCGCAGATATAATCCTTAAGATTTCCAAAACCGCCCCCATCCCTCTGAAGTCTTCCCCTTCAGAAACCTGCTCCCGGACTCCCTCAGTATTTTACTACCTTTCTCAAATCTTTCCTCCTGGAATATCCCTGGTCTTTCAGGCTGTCATGCTTTTGCACACACCATGCTCCCTGCCTAGAACACTGTCCCAGCATTTGCCTGTCTGATGTGCCTAACCCATCTATTAAAAAGGCAGTTCAAACATGGCTTTTTCATTCAGCATAAATTTATTAAGCACCTGCTAAGGAGCAGACATTGTGATAGGCAGGATTACAAAAATGTGTAGGTGGTCTTCTTTTTCCTATAGATACTGGCTCAGGAAACTGACAAGGGAGCATTTAATTTCATCCATACCGGAGTTCATCACCACGAGACCTGCCTTACAATAAATGCTAAAGGGCATTCTTCAACTGGAAATAAAAAGATGCTAATTAACTTTATAAAAACCTATGAGCATGTGTGTAAAACTCACTGGTAATGGTAGATATATAGTCAGAGTCTGGTTGTCTAATATGATGGTGATTCATAATTTACTTACAACTAGTTTAAAAATAAAATGAATATATTAAAATATTAATTTGTTATTGACTACACAATACAAAAAACTCTGTAAATGCTAAAATCAGTAACCTAAAATTCAGGAGTGGTGTGGAAATCAAGAGTATAGTATTTCTATATGCTAACACAGGTTGTTTTCAGCTTAATAGGTTTCCAATTTAAGATCTTTTATTTTAGCTTCACGGTAACCACAAAGGAAAAACCTATAGTAGATAAGAGAGATTATGATAAAGGAGTCAAAGCATACCACCACTAAAGTCCTCAAATCACAAAGGAAGACAGCAAGAAGCAAGGAACAAAGGATCGACAAAAGAGTCAGAAAACAACAAAATAGCAATAGTAAGTCCTTACCTATCAATAATTAAACACAAATGGGTTCAATTATCCAGCAAAAGACATAGAATGGCTGATGAATAAAAAAAATCCAATAATATATTGCTTGCAAGAGATTCACATTAGCTTTGAGAACACAAGGAATGAAAGTGAAGAGATGGCAAAGATATTTCAAAAGAAAAAAATAGGGGTAACTATACCTATAGCAGACAAAATAGACTGAAAGCTAAAAATGGTCAAAAGGGACAAGAAAGGTCATGATATAATAATCAACAAGATGTAAGAATTTATACACTCTACATTGAAGCATCTCTATTAGTATTTGCTTTATATGCACCATTTGCATATTGTGCATATACAAGTCATTTGCATATAAAGCAAATACTAAAAGAACTAAAAAGAAGAAATTAACAGGAATATAATAGTTAAGAATTTTAACACTCGGGGTGCCTGGGTGGCTCAATCAATTGAGCATCTGACTCTCGATCTCAGCTCAGGTCTTGGCCTCAGGGTCATGAGTTCAGCCCTGGGTTGGGCTCCACACTGGGCATGAAACCTACTTAAAAAAATTAAATTAAATTAAATTAAAAGGGTATTTTTAAAAAGATGAAGATTTTTAATACTCAACTCTCAACAATGGATACATCATCTAGACAGAGAATCAACAAGGAAATTGTGGATTTGAACAACACTTGGAGCAAATGGACTTGGACATATAAAGAACATTCCATCCAGTAGTACCAAAATAAACCTTCTTCTCAAGCATACATGGAACATTTTCTAGGAAAAATTTGATGTCAAGCCTCAAAACTACTATCCACAAATTCAAGATGACAGTAATTACATCAAATATCTCTGCTGACAACAATAGTATAAAATTAAAATTCAGTAACAAGAAGAGAACAGGAAAATTCACAGATACATTGATGTTAAACTATACACTCCTGAATACAATGTATCAAAAAGAAAAAAAGGGGAAATAAAAAGATTATCTTGAGACAAATGAAAATACAACATGCCAAAACCTATGGGATGCCGCAAAAGCAGTCTTAAATGGAACATTTATACTGAGGTCCACATTAAGACAAAACTAAAATCTCAAACAACTTAACTGTAAACTCAAAGAACTAGAAAAAGAACTAAGCCCAAAGTTAGCAGAAGGAAGTAAATAAAGATAGGAGTAATTCAATGAAAGAGGAACCTGGAAAACAACTAAGAAGACCAACAAAACTAAGAGCTAGTTCTTTGAAAAGATCCACAAAACTGACAACCTTTAGATAGATCAAGAAAAAGAGAGGACCCAAAGGAATAAAACTATAAATTCAAGACAAGACCTTGCAACTAATACTATGGAAACACAAAGGACCATAAAATATTATGAACAATTATAGACTATTATAATAGTTATCGATGAAGTTCTAGAACCTAGGTGAGGTTCAGTGGGCTGAGGTCT
>NW_019154102.1:1499736-1650935 GCF_002288905.1 Enhydra lutris kenyoni | reverse complement strand
GGAGCCAATGACCAAGAAAGAATTCTTGAGACATCTTTGGTGCAAAATGGTGGTTTACTAAAGCACAGGGACAGGACCCATGGGCAGGAAGAGCTGCTGCCCCAGGTTGTGAGGGATGGCAGGTTATGTACCCTGCGGTTGGGGGAAGGGGAGGGGAAGGAAGGTTTCAATGGAGTTTTCATATGCTAAAGAGGGCCTACAAGGTGCCAGGAGACCACTGTCCTCTTTTAGCAAGCCATTAACATCAAGATAGTTGGGAGATTCCTGTCTTGCAGGATTGTGATCTCTGCAAGTTAACTATTTGTTTCTTAGGGTGGTCAGAGGTGCCTGAGGAATGTCACACACATTACCGAGTGGAGTGGGTGGAGAGGGGGTGCAAGGAGCCAGCTTTTGCTTTGTCTTCAGCCAGCCTCCTACTCCCTCCTCATTCCCCCCCGGAACAATTTTGACCCTTAAATCTTTAAGGTAGTTGAAGGTGGAAGGTCTCATCTTCTGTAACTTCTTCCTGCTGAAAAGGGGCGTAGAGCTGTCCCTACCTACTCAGGTCAACATTGATCAGTTGAGGAAAGTATAGGGGAGTTACAAAAGGCGGAGGCAGCTGAATCAAGCACTGACAGAGAAGAAGTGTCTCTTTGCGTGGTAAGGATCATCTGTTGTGGTGAAGTCATTGCAGCAATGGAGTCTCGGCACCAAGTAGAGAAACATTGAACAAAGCAACATATTAAGATTAATAAGGCGATAAGAATGAGAAGCCCGAAAAGGAGATTTTTAATTGTTGGCCACAGTCCTCCTTCAAACCAGGAACTTAACCATTCACTGAGAGAGAAGGATCTTGTTGAGCCTTAATCTGGGCATTCATATCTTTTATTAGTCCTGTGACATTTTTGTGATAGTCTGGGATGTACCTGCAACATTCTGCTTTGATAATTGCGCATGTGCCACCCTGTGCTGCTGTCAGGACATCTAAGGTCATCCTATTTTGTAGGACTGCCTTGCGTATCTGTGAGACTTCAGTATTAAGTAGGGAGATGCTATTTAGTGAATCATTGAGTGCCTTTGTAGTATATTTATTAAGGGCTTCTACATGCCACATGACATCCTCTAGTCTCACAGATGGAACAAAAATGGATGCTAAGTGATTATACCATTTAAAACCAGATCGTGTCCATCTTTGTTTTAAATTGGGGAGATTAGCTGGAGTGGTGATGGTCTTAGTATTGTGCCCATGAATCCAGGCATATCCTAAAGTACAGCAACCTATCCAATCATAAAGAAAGTGGAGTTGTCTATTATCTCCACAAATCCATAGTTAATCCTATGGAGCGTGGTATACTGGCTTTTAGGTAATTTCATTATCCCAGCCACACACAAGGTGTTAAGTTATACAACTGTAGGGGAATCAATCCCATTTTTCCAGTTGTTTAGTCATGTGCCATGGGGTTCTAATAATCCCCACAAAATAATAAGATCGACTAAAGAAGCTATTGTGCAACTTCTCTGAAGTTTACCTCAAATTGTTTGGCTTAGGTAAACAACATTTAAAGACAATCAACCCTAGAATTTAACATCCATCAAGGTGTGTTACTAAAACATAATTTTTCTCTCTAAAATAACCCTCATTTCCAGAAATAGCCAAATCAGGACTAATTCACTTGAGAAACAAGTCCAGTTTTAACAAACTTGGCCTATTATTTACATAAGCTCAGCAAGAACAGTTGAGTGTGATCATATAAATCTTTTAGAATCTGCTTTGCTGGAACTTCTTATAAGGAATCTCTAGGTTGAACTTTTAGAGTAGCCTCTCCAGGCCAGAAGCCAACCCACATACTTGCCATCAGGCATGCCTGCAATACCTGTCGATTTGGGCGAATTCTTCTTCCTGAGACTCTGCACCTACCAAGGAGTGACATTCTTTACTCACCTGGTGAGGCTGCTGGGAATTCTGTTAGCAAGGTATCAGGCCAACAGTTCCAAGGGGCTTTATGGCTCCAGGTTTCATAAAGTCAACCTTAGTTCCTTAAAGCTGTCTGGTCATATCTGAGTCTTTTCAAATATGACATTCCAGTCAAAGCCTTGGTAAAATAACCAGTTTCCAATGCTGTCCTGTTACAAGGAGAACAGATTCTTATTGAACTTATGCAAATGACTGATTGCCATGGAAGAAAGAATACTTACTGAGACCTTTTGGTTTCAGAGGGTTCAGATAGAGAGAAAAGTTGAATGCCTTGATTTGTTTGCAAATAAACAATTTTACATTTCTGTAAGTCACGGACATTTTAAGAAAAATGTTTCCTTAGTCTGGAAGAGCAAACATTAGAGAACCAGTAAAAAATAAGACAAAACATTAAGAGACACAACACTATAATCTTTTAGTTCATTTAGTCCCATGTTACTAAATCTGGTGAATGGTGCTTTAGTTAGTTCTGGAAATTCTTATCCATTTCAGTTTTAGGATTTTCAAGTATATCAAATATCTGTATTTGTCCTGAAAGTCCTTTATATGAATCTCCTTGAAGATAAAACTTATTTTACGAGAGAATTAAAACAATTATAAATGACAAAAATTCAATGGATATGGTTAGAGCTGATGAGACGAGAGTTTACACTTTAGCTGGCAAGGAAATCAGGTTATTTCTGTGACTCATAACATTTCCATAATTACAATATCAAGTGATGATCTCTCAAAACATTAAAACTTTAGGAAATGCAGAGAATCTCTAGAATAGTTATAGCATTTTCCCAAATGTGACCCAAGGTATTCATGAGTAACTTCGCATACCAAGGAAAAGCCTGAGTTAAAGAGATTTACAACTTAAATCTTGTCAACATTTGCTAAAATCTTATAAAGTTTTAAAGCACATGCCTAAATATAATTAGGGATGTTAAACACCTGATAAAGCATAGAAACTGGGTTTTCTGGGCAGGCAAAGAGAAAACCATTTGCATTTTCGTAACAGCAGATCAATTAATCTAAGAAAACTTTGTCCTTTTGAACAGAGACAATTTCAGTCTTATACCAATGTACCTTTAAAACCCATTCATTTCAATCTTAGTTGTCTTGACCATAGCTAAAATTCCTTTTCTGAAGATTTTCCTTTACAAACCTTCTACAACTTTCCTTTGCATTCAGGTTTTGTCCCAAGACATTTCCTTCCAAACAACCATCTTATTTAGGACAAAATTACCTTCTCTTACCCTCAACAAAATGTATACCCATTCCTTAAATCTTTCCTACATATCATCTACTTTTCCACAGAGTTGCTTCCTTTATTTCCATCAGTCTTAGTTACACTAAGCAGAATTTTGTATTCTTAGAAATACCTTAAACTCTACTGAAGATTAAATATAAACCAATTGTGAGCTGTTACAACAGAATTCTTTAGATGGCAAATTTATCAATCAGTTAAGCACAAAACATGTTTACCAACAGATTTCAAAAGCACAAACCTAGTTCCAGCAACCAGCACTCTAGCATTTTATCCCATTTGGTTTAAAGTTTCAGGTTAGCAAAGACTTTGAAAGCTACTTCAGTAATTACCCATTAAAACTTTGAGACAGACAATTAACCATCAGTTTAGTCATCTCTTTGCTAACAAATTTTAACAAATAACACGAGCTTATTTGACCTTCAGTAAACTTTGATAGAATAAAAACTTCACATTTACTGCTGTAACTTCAAAGACATGTCTATCTTAATTAAACCAACAAACTTAACTTAGTTCAAATACTGATTTACGTTCTACCTGGGCCCACTCCACTTTGAATGTTTACTTGAGAGCCGGGTGGGAGGATCTGGAGTGGGGGTGTTAGGTCCAGGGCTGCTCTTCTTGCTCCTTGACAGTGAAGAGAGAAGGAGCCGCGGTGCATGATCTAGAGGCTGGTCATGCAGGCCGCACGCACGTTGGTACAGAAACCGGAGAGGGGGAGACAGAGGAAACAAAGTGCCGCCAGGAGGCAGAGAAAGGATTCCCGGTTTTAGAGCTCATCAGCCCCAACAGAGGAGCAGACGCCATGCTTTCCTGCCAGCAAGGGGGGAGGGGTTAAGCAGTCTAAGTTGGGCCAGAGCAGACAGGGAAACTTCCCCAAAACAAAGGGAGTTTCGGCAGCTGCTTGGGAATATTCCTTAAAGTCTCTGTCTTGGGGGCGCCTGGGTGGCTCAGTTGGTTAGGCAACTGCCTTCAGCTCATGTCATGATTCTGGAGTCCCGGGATCGAGTCCCACATCAGGCTCCCTGCTCAACAGGGAGTCTGCTTCTGCCACTGACCTCTCTCCTCTCATTCTCTCCTCTCATGCTCTCTCTCATGCTCTCTCTCTCAAATAATTAAATAAAAAAAATCTTTAAAAAAAAAAAAGTCTCTGTCTTGAGTTAGACTAACCCCAGTTGGCTCCAGTTATAGCCATTGACATGGGAAATGAGTGAGGGAGAAGCCCCCATATCTATTAGGAGAAACAGAGAGAAATAAATCCAGAGTCCCCTTTGCTAGGGATGGCCCAGCAACCTGGGTTTACTAGAAAGCTTATTTACGTAATTACCATCCAATATGTCAGGAGGAAGTTTCCTAGCTGACCCATTTGGGCAAACACATTCTGCAAAAGTCCCTTAGTTTGGGGTCCTGGTGTAGAGCAATGAGGGCCTAGGTATGAGCAATGAAGGTATCCTAGGTCCATTTGCCCTGTTTCCTGCAGAGGAAATCTAACTGATAGATCCCACTGAGGCCATGCAGTGTTACAGGAGCTCAGTCCTTTTCTAAGTTTTGCAATCCAAATTATTTCCAGTGGGTTAAAAGGCCCCCCAAGGTAGAGTCCTTGGAAACTGAAAAAGCATACTGAGGCCATGCTCCCAGAAAAGTAAAGAAGGTCCATTACAAAATCCCTCGACTCCTGGGTGACGTCCCATGCAGGATATGTCAGAGGTTCCCATGTGTCAAAAGCGACCGGAGGCGTCCCTCAACAAAAATCACTATTGATCACCATCCTGCCTTCCCCAGGAAGGCATTCCTGCCATAAAAGGCCCTGGAGGGGTGTCGGCGTCCCTCCACTTCCCCATCGCATCCTAGGCTGCTGATGGGTGCCTGGTGAATGGACCAAAATACTGTGCCGTGCCATGCCATCTTCTGTCCTAAAGACTGCATATGGTTTTGCTATTTTAAGCCATGGAAATACTAGAAAAGTTTGGCAAGGGGAAATTACCCAATTTCATAGCCTTAAGTAGTCTATAGAAGACACTGACGAGAAACAGTAAAGACTGAAATCCATCATGGTCTATGTGACATTCCAACACATGTGGTCCTTGCAGCCAACTTCCCTAGGAAACAGTCCCCGGTTGCATTAATTCAATCGGGTACTGGTTTTGGCCGGCTCCCAGTGGAGGTCTCTCGGCCAGAAGTGGCTAGACCAGGGATGTGGAGGGGATCACATTAGATCAATCATGAAGAAACCTCACACGGGAGTCTTAAGATTGGCAGCCGTCCTGGTGACTTAGGTGGCTGTCCCGTGCCCAAGAGAGACAACTTTATATAAGAACAGGAATAAAGAGAGGCCATCAAGTTTCTGGGTCTTATTGCCATTCTGGCCAGGGTACTAACTTACAGCCAAAAGGCAGACACTCTCCTCCCCATAGAGCAGCCATGGGCTAGAGGATTACAGCCTGAGCAACTCACATGCAAGTGGTCCAATAAGACCATACCCATTGAAAAGCCCAGAAATGAGAGTAAAGGAAAAGGAGAGAAAGTACTCACCAATTTTGCACCGAAGCTCAGAGTTCAAATGTAAAGACTCACAGCCCCACGTTGGGCTCCATATGATGAAGTTCTAGAACCTAGGTGAGGTTCGGTGGGCTGAGGTCCGGAGCCAATGACCAAGAAAGAATTCTTGAGACATCTTTGGTGCAAAATGGTGGTTTACTAAAGCACAGGGACAGGACCCATGGGCAGGAAGAGCTGCTGCCCCAGGTTGTGAGGGATGGCAGGTTATGTACCCTGCGGTTGGGGGAAGGGGTGGGGAAGGAAGGTTTCAATGGAGTTTTCATATGCTAAAGAGGGCCTACAAGGTGCCAGGAGACCACTGTCCTCTTTTAGCAAGCCATTAACATCAAGATAGTTGGGAGATTCCTGTCTTGCAGGATTGTGATCTCTGCAAGTTAACTATTTGTTTCTTAGGGTGGTCAGAGGTGCCTGAGGAATGTCACACACATTACCGAGTGGAGCGGGTGGAGAGAGGGTGCAAGGAGCCAGCTTTTACTTTGTCTTCAGCCAGCCTCCTGCTCCCTCATCAGTTATAATAGACTATAATAAACAAGATGCCAAAAAATTGGACAACCTAGAAGAAATGGATGAATTCCTATAAACATACAACCCACCAAGACTGAATTACGATAAAACAGAAAAACTAAAGAAGCCAATAAGAGATTGAATTAGTAATCAAAAACCTCTCAACAAGGAAAATCCCAAGACCAGATGGTTTTACTGGTGGATTGTGTACAAGCATTTAAGGAACTAATGTCATCCTTCTCAAACTCTTCCAAAAATTGAAAAAGGAAACTCTTTCAAATTTATTTTATGAGGCAAATATTATCCTGGTGCCAGATAAGGACAAATATTATCCTGTGTCCAGATAAGGACACAATATTCCCGATAAATACAGATGCAAAGATTGTCAGGAAATTCTAAAAAACTCCATTCAATAGTATATTGAAAGCATCATATACCACAATCAAGTGAAATTCATCCCTGGGAGGCAAGGATGCTTCAACATGATCAATAAATGTGATAGATCCCATTAATAGATTGAAAATTAAAATTCTTGTTCATCTCAACAGATGCAGAAAAAAAAATTGTCAAAATTGAACATTTATCCATGATTAAAAACACTTAACAAATTGTGTATAGAAGAAATGTACCTCAACATAATAAAGACCATGCAGTAGAAATCCACAGGTACTTCACACTCAATGGTGAAAAGCTGAAAGCTTTTCCTGTAAAATCAAGAAAAAGGCAAGGGTGCCTTCTCTGACCACTTCTATTCAACACAGTATTAGATGTCTTAGTCACAGAAATAAGAAAGGATTCAGAAGTGGGAAAGAGGAAGCAAAGTTAGCTGTTTGCATATGACATGATTTTATAGAAAATTCTAAAGACTTCACCAAAAAAACCTGTTAGGTCTACTCAATGAATGCAACAAAGCTACAAGACACAAAAATCAGCATACAAAAGTCAGTTGCATTTCTATACACTAATGACAAATTTTCCAAAAAAAGAAAGAAAACAATCCCATTTATAAGCATCCAAAACAACTAAATATTTAAGAGTGAATTTAACCAAAGAGGTCAAAGATCTGCCAACTTTAAGACACCAGTGAAAGAAACTGAAGAAGACACAAATAAGTGGGAAGATATTCTACAGTCATAGATTAGAAAAATTTATGTTTTTAAAATGTCTCTATTACCCAACGCCATCTATACTTTCAATGCAGTCTTTATCAAGATTCCAGCGTCATTTTTTTTTAACAACAACAACAAAAAAATCCTAACGTTTATATGGAACCACAAAAATAGTTGAGTAGCCAAAGCAACCCTGAAAAAGAAGAATACAGCTGGTGGTATCACACTTTCTGATTCCCAACTGTGTTACAAAGCTATAGTAATCAAAACAGTAGTATTAGCATAAAAACTCACACAAAAACCAAAGAAGCAGGTAAAGAGCCCAGAAATGAACTAATTATGATGTATATATGGTCAACTAATATTTACCAGGAAACAATGAATACCTCAATGGAATAGTCTCTTAAATAAATGGTACAGGATAAATTGGATGTTCGTGTATCAAATAAAGAAACTAGACTCAGATTCCTCCAGTGCCAGGGCTCAGCCCAAAAGACAGCCAGAGTCCAGCATGGGCCCAACTTGATAAAACTCAGTTGTAATTTCAAAATGCACAACACTATATTCTTCCTGCCAACACTGTTCAAGTGTGAGGTTGAAGTAGACTTTCCAGAATATACCATGCCTGTGAGAACTGACCATCCCAGACTCATGAAGAAAAGTAAGTTCAGGGACCCCTGGGTGGCTCAGTCAGTTAAGCCACTGCCTTCGGCTCAGGTCATGATCCCAGGGTCCTGGGATTGAGTCCCACATCAGGCTCCTTGCTCGGCAGGGAGCCTGCTTCTCTCTTTGCCTCTGCCTGCCACTCTGTCTGCTTGTGTGCTTTCTCTCTCTCTCTCTCTCTCTTTCTGATAAATAGAAAAGAAAAGTAAGTTCATAGGCAATGCAAGGGTACTAGAGAAGATGATAGTCACAGCAACAGGAGTCAATGAAAGCAACTATGTACTCTTAAAAACAACCACTTAATTGCTTAAAAATCAGTACCAAGACAGTTCAACTGCAGAATATTAAGTCACCGTGTTTTGTCTAGGAGAGGAAGTAACTTTAGATGGAGAAAACAATTTAGTTAAGAATAAACATAAAAGAGTCATCACTGAACTATAACAAAAATGGAACTTTAAGCTTGTAAAATCTAAGACATTGAGCTTTTTAGGTAAAACATGCAAAATTATCTTCAAGATGTTAGAGTCAGCTACAATTTTGTAGTCAGGACCCTGAAAGCACAAATCATTAAAAACAAATTGGTAAGTTGGACTTGATTGAAATTAAGTATTTATGCTCAAAAGACTTATTAAGAAAACTAAAAGGCAAAACAAAGGCTGGGAGAAAATATTCTCAATACATATATAACTGACAGAGGATTCATATCCAAAATGCATGAAGATCTCCTAAAAAAGAACAAAAAGAATCAACAGTCCAACAAATACAGAGTACAAAAACATCTATCACATGTCCCAGCAATTTCTTAGATACTTACACAAGAGAAAAAAATATATCAGAAAAAGATAGGAATGTATCAGTCTTATTTATTTAAAAAAAAAAAAAAAGAAAAGAAAAGCAAAAAATGTTTCTGAATCCCTATTTCCATCAAAAGGTGAGTGGACAATTTTTGGTATGTTTCAACAATGGAATATTACTCAGCATAAATATGAATAAACTACTAATAGCACACACTGAAAAAATCTCAGAAACATTACATGAGGTGAATGAAGCTAGACACAGAAGAGTAAATATGATTCTATTTATATAAAGTTTGAGAACAAGCAAAACTCATGTGTGGTGACAGAAGTCCAAAAGTGGCTGTGTCAAGGTAGGATGTGGATGGCAAATGGCAACTCTACACTGATGCAAAGAGTTTATGTTTTATGGGGTGGTTACACAGACATGAGCAATTATCAAACCTACCAAAAGGCATACAAGATCTGTATTTTATTTTATGTAAATTAGACCTCAATTTGACAATCCACAAAAGAATTCTGATTGTGTTCCATTAGCAACCAGTTAGAAAATACAGTAGAGAGGGAGAAAACCTCACAACAGCAACAAAACCTACAAACTACTTAAAAGAAGTGCAAGACTTTCACAAAGATTATAGAACTTATTTAGAGTTGACCTAACCTAAGATAAAATGTTCTTCAGTGTGACCTTTCGATATTATAAAGGTATCATTCACACACACACACACACACACACACACACACACACACACACACACCCATCAGTGTAGAAATTCAATGCAATTCCAATGAAACTCCCAAACTTAATTCATAGGTAGGAATTCACAGAACCTTAGAACTCACTTTGTTCTATCAAGTAAAGAGGCACATATCTGGAAACTTAGAATTTCAACTTCTAGGAATGTGTTCCAAGGAAGTCTTGTTCTTTGTGGTTGGAGAACTAGTCTGCATGAGGTTGATTCTTTGGGATTTAATGATAAACACTTTGTGGTCTAATTTCATGGTCCATTTTTTTTTAAGATTTTATTTATTTATTTGACAGAGAGAAAGAGACAGCGAGAGAGGGAATACAAGCAGGAGGAGTGGGAGAAGGAGAAGTAGGCTTCCCACAGAGCAAGGAGCCCAATGCGGGGCTTGATCCTAGGACCATGAGATCATGGCCCAAGCTGAAAGCAGACGCCCAATGACTGAGCCACCCACAGGTCGCATGGTACATTTTTTTAAAGTAACCTTTTTCTACTCAAAATAATGTGCATTCTGTGTTTGTCCATTCCTTACTTACCTTTCTTCCTGAATTTAATTGCTTCCTCCTGGAGTCATTTCACTTCTAGCTAGAATACATCTTTGAGAAGTTCTTTCACAGTAAATCTTTAGTAGCAATTACCAGGAGACATGCATGCCCCAAATATCTGTATGTAAACCCCTCATTTAAATAATTTTGCTCCTTGGGATGCCTGGGTGGCTCAGTCTGTTAAGCATCTGCATTTGGTTCAGGTCAGGATCTCAGGGACCTGGGATCGAGTCCCACATCACACTCCGTGCTCAGCAGGAAGCCTGCTTCTCCCTCTGCCTGCCACTCTCCCTGCTTGTACCCTCACACTCTCTCTGGCAAATAAAATCTTTGAAAAATAAATAAATAAAATAATTTTCCCCTTTATAAAATTATAGTTTTACTGTCTTTCCTTTCACATGTGGAAGATATTCATGTACTACTTTCCCCTATCTAGCATAGTTGTTGATTATATACATAATAGGGTTCTATAAAGTACATAGGTATGATCCCACAAAGTAGGACTGTAATCTGATTTTCTCATTCCTTTTGGATGCTAAGGTTTTCTATCTTTGAAAGTTTTTAGAATTTTCCTTTTTTCATATCCAGTCACTGTGGAATGTCCCTGTGTGAGGTCACCTCTCCTGTTCAGGACATTGTCCCTCCCATTCAGGGTCTTTCCCTGTCTTCTGTGATTCTGTTGAGGGGAATTTTCACTTCAATCCTCTTGATCTTTCAACGTGCCATTTAGCTCTCTTTTTCTGCTGCCTTCCAGGGAAATTCCTTGTTCCAACAGTTTTGTCTTTCTATGGTCTTTGGCTGTATCCATTTATCATATGCAGCCCATCCACTGAGTGCTTTATTTTAATTATATTTAGGTACTTGATATTCCCAGTTGGATCCTATTCATATTTGCTTCTCCTTACTTTTTTTTTTTTTTAATATCCCTCATTTTTTTATATTATTGTTAATTCTGGTTCCTCTGGTTTAGCTCATTTTCTTAAATTTCTTTCCTAGAAATTTTACACCTCACATGTCTGGCCATTTTTCCTTGTAGGCTCGTATTTATTCCCTTAACACTGCCAACTATTTTGCAAAGACTATCTACCTAGAAGAGATATGAAAACTTTGGCTGTGCTTATTCTCCAGGTGAATGAAAGGAAGGGGGTCTTCAAGGTAGAAAGTCCCAAAGGTTGCCCTCTAAATTCAACAATTCCCTGAACCCCAAGGTTGCCCTCTAAATTCAACAATTCCCTGAACCCCACCACTACCCAGCATCCTGCTGACCTCTAGGGAACAGCTCATCACTTCTTCTCCCGGCATGTTTTCCTAAGCATAGACATCTTTGGTATAATAACCGTTTAGCCCAGTGGGTGGCAGAAGGCAGGATATGGCAATGCTCAGGGAGCATATATGGGTCGTGGCTACTGGCTTCTCACTTTGCCTTTGGAGCTCCCTTCACATTCCCCTCCCACTTCTGCCTGGTACTGCCGCTTCCCTGCCCGCAAAGACAGACCACGCATCACCAGAGTAACATGGGCAAGAAAAAGGGCACACTAGAAATCTCTCTGCCAGCTAATCTTGTGGACATCCCAGCCTTCCTCTTCAGTCTGTTTTTGTCGCCTACACTGGCAGCCAAACACACTCACCTCTCCGAGGTTCTTAGTTTTTCTGTCAGTTAATGAAAACAGTGGAGATCCACCAATCTTTTTTTTCCTGTGACATCTCTGCCGTTGGATTCAGAAAAGAAAGCCAATACCACACAAAGACTGAGCCATATGGGACTCCAGGTATATTAAAGCCATGTAATAGTAACTCTGTCAAGAAAAAAATTTTTTAAATACACTGTAGGGCAAGGGTATCGATAACCGAGCGCAAAGCCAGATTACATGCCAGCTCGTAGCTCAGGCTACACAGCTTTCTTGACATCTTCAAACCAAGAAGAGAATTTCAGAATCAATTTAATTTAATCAAAGCTTACCAGGGGCACTAGAGATCAAGAATCACACAAAGGCAGTAACTCCTGAGAGGACTCAGCCACAGACGTACCCACTCTAGGACACAATCCCTGCCCTTATCTCAGCCACCTTTTCTTTTAAGCTACCTTTTCAAACTTTTCATAGCTCTCTATCAGTCCCTTTCCCTCCTTATTATCAAATCTTAGTCTATCCTAATTTTATTTATTCTGTTCCAATAAGAAGATATAGACAATGGCTAGAATAAACAGCCTTTCATAGGTTCTCATATCAGAAAGGCTACAGTCAAGTTTCTTCAATGACTTCAGGTCAACACTAATTGCTCTGAAATTGAGTAAGACCTTATGGAAATTTGGGATAACAGAGGATAAAATCAAGTTCCTTTTCTCTGCCAAAGGTAACTTAGCATTTGTACGGTATCTGACAGAAAAGAGAAAAGCACCCAAGACTTGAGCCTTCTGGAATTTTGCCCTGCTAGAGACTCGTTTTTCTCCTAATGAAATAATATCAACTTAAAGGCCAAATCACTCCTGGATAAATGGTCAGTGTCTCTCCTCCAAGGCCCTTTGAGTAAGCATGAAATAAAAATCCCGTCATTTCCATAATGATGGGATTCAAAGATACATCTTTAATATACCAAACACCACGAAATGACCCAAGTCCCTCACCTGTAAAACAGGGACACACTACCATCACAGGTTTGTTATGAGGATTCAAGACAACTAAGGATGTCCTGATCAATCCATTGTAATAGCCAGAAATTATGAACATTTCCTCTCTCTCCTCCTTTCTATGGTTCTAGACCTAAGTAGACCCACATGCACGCACATACCACAAAATCATTACAGAACTTCTTCCCCCTTTACCTCTATCCCCTTTTCTATCCCATCCTGTGGCAAAAGTCATACCCATGGTTTTCACAATGAGAAAAGCATCTGCTAAGACTCCATCCACCAAACCAAAAACTAAGAATTGAAAAAAAATAGACAGTGACCAGGATTCTTTAGCCACTTCTTTCTTCTCCTTTTCAAGGAGACACTAAACCTCAACTTCTTTTTCTCTTCACTGATAAAACAGGGCAAGATCTTGGAGAAAACTGCCTCAGCCTCTGACAGCTTAGGTATTATCGTCTCCCGTTTTACAGATGAAGCAACTGAGCCCCTAGAAGTGACTTGCCAAATATACCACCACCAAAGGTCAACAAGTGAACTAGAATGCAGGTTGTGTACTTCCTAAAACTTCTCCCCATCCCCCACAGTCAGTCATTAAACCAGATGCTCAGGTATTATCAATTCATCACCGTCTGTGAAGAATTGGGAGGAGAACGGTATTCCTCGCTTTTTATTACCTCAAACTCATCAACCACATCATTTCACAGAATCACAAAAGCTTCTGTATTTCAGTATGGTGGGTTTTCAACCACCTCCAGTTGACGTTCTGCCACCCTTTGAGAATGGGCAGTTCATCAGGCCGATACAAGGTCACCATCTAGTGGTAAAATCCTCTAACTGCAGGCCACTCAGCATATCTTAGATTCTTCTCTATACCCTCCCTTTTGCCTTATTTCCACACCCACCTACCACCCCTGCAGTTACTTCCAGTCTTCCAGAAATAACTTACCAAGGAATAAGGAATTTCCAGTTATGAAACAAAATACTTTTAAGATGCTTTTAAGATTTAGGCATTTATTAAGGCAATATTAGACTCATATTAAGTAATGATCTCAGCTGTCCGCTGACTACTTTTAGCAGCCTAGACCTTAACATACAATGAGACATCAAAAGGACACTACAGAAAAACCCACAGTGAATATAATTCTCATTGGGGAAAAGCTGACAGGCCTTCCCTTTGAGATCAGGAACATGACAAGGATGCCCACTCTCGCCACTGTTGTTCAACATAGTACTAGAAGTCCTAGCAACAGCAATCAGACAACAAAAAGAAATAGAAAGGTATTCAAATTGGTAAAGAAGAAGTCAAACTCTCTCTCTTTGCAGATGACATGATACTTTATATGGAAAACCCAAAAGACTCCACCTCCAAATTACTAGAACTCATACAGCAATTCAGTAATGTGGCAGGATACAAAATCAATGCACAGAAATCAGTTACTTTCTTCTACACTAACAATGAAAATATAGAAAGGGAAATTAGAGAATCAATTCCATTTACTATAGCACCAAGAACCGTAAGATACCTGGGAATAAACCTAACCAAAGAGGTAAAGGATCTGTACTTAAGGAACTACAGAACACTCATGAAAAAAATTGAAGACACAAAAAGATGGAAAAGCATTCCATGCTCATGGATTGGAAGAATAAACATTGTGAAAATATCTATACTGCTTAGAGCAGTCTATACTTTCAATGCCATCCCGATCAAAATTCTACCGGCATTTTTCAAAGTACTGGAACAATCAAACTTTGTATGGATCCAGAAGAGACCCTGAATTGCTAAGAAAATGTTGAAAAAGAAAACCAAACTGGGGGCATCACATTGCCCGATTTCAAGCTTCACTACAAAGGTGTGATCACCAAGACAGCATGGTATTGGCACAAAAACAGACACATAGACAAGTGGAACAGAGTAGAGAGCCCAGATATGGACCTGCAACTCTACGGTCAAATAATCTTCAACAAAGCAGGAAAAAATATACAGTGGAAAAGATAGTCTCTTCAATAAATGGTGCTGGGAAAATTGGACAGCTATGTATAGAAGAATGAAACTTGACCATTGTCTTAAACCATACACAAAGATAAACTCAAAATAGATAAAAGACCTCAATGTGAGGCAGGAATCTATCAAAATCCTAGAGGAGAACAGAGGCAGTAACCTCTTCGGTGACATCAGCCACAGCAAATTCTTTTAACACATGTCTCCAAAGGCAAAGGAAACAAAAGTGAAAATGAACTTTTGGGACTTCATCAAGATAAAAAGCTTCTGCAGAGCAAAGGAAACAGTCAAGAAAACAAAGAGGCAACCCATGGAATGGGAGAAGATATTTGCAAATGACACTACAGGCAAAGGGCTGATATCTAAGATCTATAAAGAACTTCTCAAACTCAACACTCAAAAAACAGAGAATCGTGTCAGAAAATGGGCAGAAGACATGAACAGACACTTCTCCAAAGAAGACATACAAAGGGCTAACAGACACATGAAAAAATGTTCATCATCATTAGCCATCAGGGAGATTCAAATCAAAACCACATTCAGGGGCGCCTGGGTGGCTCAGTGGTTAAAGCCTCTGCCTTCGGCTCAGGTCATGATCTCAGGGTCCTGGGATCGAGTCCTGCATCGGGCTCTCTGCTCAGCAGGGAGCCTGCCTCCTCCTCCTCTCTCTCTCTGCCTGCCTCTCTGCCTACTTGTGATCTGTCTGTCAAATAAATTAAAAAAAAAAAAAAAAACCACATTCAGATACCACCTTACACCAGTTAGAATGGCCAAAATTAACAAGACGGTAAACAAGGGGCACCTGGGTGGCTCAATGGGTTAAAGCCTCTGCCTTCGGCTCAGGTCATGATCCTAGGGTCCTGGGATCGAGCCCCACCTCGGGCTCTCTGCTCAGCAAGGAGCCTGCTTCCTCCTCTCTCTCTGCCTGCCTCTCTGCCTACTTGTGTTCTCTGTCAAATAAATAAATAAAATCTTAAAAAAAAAAAATAAAATCTATTTTTTTAAAAAAAAGACAGTAAACAAGTGTTGGAGAAGATGTGGAGAAAGGGGAACCCTCTTACACTGTTGGTGGGAATGCAAGTTGGTGCAGCCACTTTGGAAAACAGTGTAGAGATTCCTTAAGAAAGTAAAAATAGAGCTACCCTATGACCCTGCATTTGCACTACTGGGTATTTACCCAAGATACAGATGTAGTGAAAAGAAGGGCCATCTGTACCCCAATGTTCATAGCAGCAATGGCCACAGTTGCCAAACTGTGGAAGGAGCCGAGATGCCCTTCAACAGATGAATGGATAAAGAAGATATGGTCCATATATACAATGGAGTATTATGCCTCCATCAGAAAGGGTGAATACCCAACTTTAGTATCAACATGGACGGGACTGGAGGAGATTATGCTGAGTGAAAGAAGTCAAGCAGAGAGAGTCAATTATCATATGGTTTCACTTACTTGTGGACCATAAGCAATAACATGGAGGACATTGGGAGAAGGAGAGGCGAAGTGAGTTGGGGGAAATTGGAGGGGGAGATAAATCATGAGAGATTGTGGACTCAGAAACAAACTGAGGGTTTTGCAGGGGGTGAGCCTGGTGGTGGGTATTAAGGAAGCACATATTGCATTGGGCACTGGGTGTGTTGCATAAACAATGAATCTTGGAACACCGAAAAAATAAAATAAAAATAAATAAATAAAAGAGAACACTACATATGAACCACATGGTGAGTTAACTGTAGATCACCGTAACTTGAGATGAGCCCCTAGGGTGCTAGACTCTACTTCACTAAATGAGCTCTAAATCTTAGCAACTTCCTGAGAATTGACCAAGTGCCTCTCAAGCAAAAAGCAGCTACTTCTGAAAAGGATGTGAATTCTGACTCTACTATCAACCAAGTGTTTCTTAAACATCTACTATAGGCTTAAAAATATGAGGTCTGTTAGATAGGTACTGAACAATCCTTCAGGATCTTGCTTCGGCCCAGCACTCACTAGTCCTTAAAATCTGCTATCTTCATATTAAGCAAGTAAGTTTAAATGCAAAATTCTATCACATTTTTCCAGTCCTCAACAGTGTGAGCTTCTCTGCAGCCTTTAGCACCATCAAGCATGTTCTTCGTCAAACTCTTGCTTGTCTTTAATTCCTTGAACCGTGTATACTCTTGGTTCTGAGCACACCTCTAGTTGTTAGTCCCCCACATGCTTCCTAAAGTCTGTGTCCCCGAAAGATCTAGTTTGGGCCTCCTTCTCTTTTCCTTCTTTTCCCTTTATCTTGACTATCTACCACATTTGTAGCTTTAGCTATCACATCTCTCTCTCCATCCCTGGTTTTTATTCTGAGCTCTAGTTTCACATTTTTAACTACCTTACTAGAAGGTATTAGTCCATCAAATTGATGCTAATTGAATCTAAGAACTAATCACCAAGATTTGTGTTTGTTCATATTCTCAGTACTAACTGCTGATTTTTAAGGCCTTATATACTTGATTCATTCATTCATTTACTTAAATGCCTATATGATTTTAGAGGGCCTACTATGTGCCAGGCATGCAGCTGGCTACTGGGTTGGAGAAATAGGACACTGTAATTATGCTCATATGACAGCCTCACAGGACTAGGCTTTGTGCAACAGTGAGAGTTAAAATAGAAACTCACATCAAGTTCTGTAGGAAGAAGATGGGTAGGAATCAAGCAAAGCTTCGCCACAAAGACATAGGTTGGGTCTTAAGGGATGAGGGTTTTTCAGTCAAGGTGGAGAAGGGTATCGCAGACAGAAGGAAAAAGGTATGCTTAAGGGTGTAACGCAACAAAAGTTTTCCACTGGGGCAACTGCCAATACATGACATAGGAGTCCCAAGGTTAGATGAGAGGAGGAAAGAAGCCAGTTCTAAAACTTGAAAAGAAATATCAAGACAGTGTCATACTTACACATCCTTGGCAGATACTAGCCAGTTTCCACCATTAGTTTGTTGGACATATATTCAAAGGACCCATGATCATGTAATATGGACAGATACACATATCAATCTACTCTAAGAGTGTAAATTACTGGTAACCTTTTAGCCACTGATTCTGCATTTTATCATTTCATAATTCCTTCAAGATGTTAAATTAACATACCATCAGCGTGCCCACTTTTTCCAAGGCAACCATGAATTTATTAAAAGAAACTTTAATTCTGCCTGCTGGTTTGTGTGATCTAGTGTTTGGCTGTTTGTGTTGTTACCACAGCAACAGGTGGACAGTTAAATTTGGCTTAGAACATGTGGTACTGCTAAAATACTGCTTTAGGATAAACTTTCTGGTACTATTTCCCCTAGAAGAGTTAAAGATGGTATCATGAGCCACAGCCCCTGAGGAGGAATCAAACAGAAGAGGGAGTAAGATAAGAAGTGAGGTTTCAAAAGGGCTTCATAGAGCACATCCTAAGGCAAGGAATAGATAGCTCTTACCGGAAAAGTCTTTGAGGCATACAGTGGATTAAAACAGTGCTAATAATGCCAACGTGAACTTGCCACTCCCAAAACAGGAAAGGGTATTCAGGCTTTCCAACTTAATTGACCACAGATCACTTTTTCACCTAGAAACTCAGGGATCTTCCATGAAATATACATTGAGAAAACTCAGAGTTAAATATTACAGCTTTAAAAGAAAAAAAAAAAAAACATTTAAAATCTTACATGGATTTCTGAGTGAAAGAAGCCAATATGAAAAGGCTACATTCTATTTGATTCCAACTACGTAACATTTTGGAAAAGGCAAAACTACAGAGAGAATTTAAAATATCAGTGGTTGCAAGGGTTTTGGGGGGACTGCATGATGTACAGGTGGAACACAGCATTTTTAGGGCAGTGAAAGTACTTTTTATGATACTGTAATGGTCATAACACATTTGTCCAAACCCATACAATGCACACCACGAACGAAGCCTAACATGGACTATGCACTTTAGGGGATAATAACGATGTGTCAGTTTAGGTTCGTCAACTGTAACCCGTGAAGCACTCTGGGCAGAGGAGGCTGATGGGAGGCTCTGCAAGTGTGGGATGAGCGGGGGTCTGGGAAAATTCAGTACTTCTAAGTTCTGCTGTGATGTAGCAGCTCTAAAAAAACCTGCTCTAAAAAATAAAGTATTTAAAAAAAAAACAACCATTATATTCTATGTAGGAAAACTACAAAATTAGAGGAATAGCTTCTTACTGAGCTGTGATCCCCAAATTCCCGTTGCTGTATTTTAAAAACAGGGTTCCAGGTGAACAACTGTGGACCCAGCCCTATGCCAGGTACTGTGGTAGAAATAGGAGAAATAGAAATCTTGGCCTCCAAGAGTCTGTAATCTGATCTGGAAGGAGGAAAATTGGATTGAGATGGATAGATATGAAACAATTAGAAAAACATACTTAACTAATATTTATTGGGTCTTTCTAATCATGGAACTGACAGTCTAGGTTGAGGGGAAAGTATCACATCAGCAAAAACACCAACAAGAGCTCCTATTATGGAGCTAACAAAAGCAGCTTAATTTAGAATCTGGTATTGAAGACTTTTCTGAGGAAGTGACATCAAGCTGAAAAAGAAGATACTAGCCAGCTGAAAAGTGAAGGAAACAGTACTCTAGGAAGAAGGATAGTATGTCTAAATTCCCTGAGGTGAGGATGGCTCACAGTTCATAGAACTAAACTCTACCATTTCCGCACGCCTGTGTGGCCCAGTCAGTTAAGAGTCTGCCTTTGGCAGAGGTCATGATTCCAGGGTCCTGGAATTGAGTCCTACATCAGGCTCCTTGCTCCGTGGGGAGCCTACTTCTCCCTCTGCCTGCTCTCTCTGACAAATAAATAAAATCGTTAAAAAAATAAAATTTAAAAAGAAATAGAAGCGGGGCGCCTGGGTGGCTCAGTGGGTTAAAGCCTCTGCCTTCGGCTCAGGTCATGATCCCAGGGTCCTGGGATGGAGCCCCGCATCGGGCTCTCTGCTCAGCGGGGAGCCTGCTTCCTCCTCTCTCTCTGCCTGTCTCTCTACCTACTTGTGATCTCTATCTATCAAGTGAATAAATAAAAAAATCTTAAAAAAAAAAAAAAGAAATAGAAGCTACCATTTCAAAACGGAGTGTGTATGAGAGCAGAACGGCAAAGTAGGCAGAGCCCAGCAGGCAGGGCCAGGTGAGGGAGCTTATCTTCTATTCTAGTGGAAATGGGAAGACTTTGAAAGGTTTTAGGCAGTGACGGGTCATGATCCGCTTCACGGTTTTACTCTATAGGATATTAGGAATAACTCCCTCATCAAGTTTGCCGGCGGTCACTAACTCCTTCTCTGGTGAAATACAAGTCCAGAGAAAAGAGGCAGCCATGTGGGTTCAAGCTTAAGCATTATTTAGCCAAAAGCTGCAGCTGTTACAGGGGTGGGGGCAGGAGCACATTGGTTAGGAAGCCTATGTCACAATTGCAAAAAACTTTGTCAGTATGGCAGCATCTGTGGTGGGAAGAGGGATGAAGGTTTTCCATTCACAAAGCCAAGACAGGTCCCAAGTTAATGGAACTCAGAAAGGGGAAGGGAACAGGGCCAACTTGGAACAGACCTCTCCTGACTGCATCTTTCTTGCCAGTGCTCAACTAGGATTCAGGAGACTCCGTCTAGAGCCCGCTGACTTTGAGTAAATAGCTTTACTTCTCTGAGCTTTCCTTTATCACTGGTAACTAGTAAGGGTTTAACTATATGCTCATGAAGGTCTTTTTCCACTCTACTCTTGATGCTGTGATTCTCTTTACTGAAAGAAACATCTTCCTTGAGACCACTCATAGCCCAAGTTGGGGGTAGAGAGGGAAGGAGGAAGGAGGCAAAGGGAAGGGTGGAGGGGGTATTCTGCATTTTAATAGCCACAGAGTTCACAGGAGCCTTGGAACCTGCCGGTGTCACTCCCTGGCGAAAAGGATTGGGCAACTTGTTCAAGAGCAGTCTGGGTCTGTAAGAACACCCAGAAGCAGAAGCATCCATGCAGCCAGTTTCAATTTTAATTCCCAAGCTAGTCCATGCTGTGGGATTCCACCTCACACTCCCAAGGTGGGGAGGGTCACCCACTGCAGAGACAGTTTCAGAGGAAGAACGGATCATCAGGACTCCTGGGAAACTAGCATCTCATCAGATAGCGTAAGACTATTTGTGAAAATATCCAATGCTTGGTTTTTATCAATTAAAAGATTTTAGTAAGTTATTTCTGAAACAGGTCCTCATTTCGACACATGTTCTCCTACACTGAAGAAGCGTCTATGAGGAGGAGGTCAAGACAGGATGTGCTTGGTATTGGTAACTGTTGAAACTGAGTGATGGGTACATGGAGATTCACTATACTATTCTTTTCAGTTTCACATGTGTTTGAAGTTTTGTATATTAAAATTTTAAAAACAGAGTTTGCAAACTCTAAGATGAATCCATATTTGATTTTCCAAATTTATATTTAAAGTTCCATGAATAAGGGGTGCCTAGGTGGCTCAGTGGGTTAAAGCCTCTGCCTTCGGCTCAGGTCATGATCCTAGGGTCCTGGGATCGAGCCCCACCTCGGGCTCTCTGCTCAGCAAGGAGCCTGCTTCCTCCTCTCTCTCTGCCTGCCTCTCTGCCTACTTGTGATCTCTGTCTGTCAACTAAATAAAATCTTTAAAAAAAAAAAAAAAGTTCCATGAATAAGACTACAATGGTTAGATAGATCAAGGATTGGCAAACTGTGGCCTATTGGCCAAAGCTGGCCTAATGTCTGTTTTATAAACAAAATTTTGTTAGTACGTCAAAAAAAATGAGCATAGAACAGTCTATGTCTGGGTGCTTCTGTGCTACAACAACCAAGAGGAACAGTTACAATAGGGACTCTATGGCCCATAAAGCCTACTATGTACCATATTGCCTCTACAGGGAAAAAGTCTGCTGAGATCCCTAACCTACTGATTACAGGATAAGCTACCTTGGGTTGGTATTTACTGTGGAGACTGCTAATACTTGACTCTACCCTAATCTCTCAGATTGAACCATGACCCCACATCTGACACGTGTAGAACATCTAGTCAAGGCTATCTGATAGAATGTTCTCTGATGAAAAGGTTCTCTACCTGCACTGACCAATACAGCCGTCACTACCACGATGTCACTACTGAGCGTTCAATGTGGCTGTGGAGACCAAAAACTGAATTCTCAATTTTATTTTTAATAAATTTAAATATAAATAGCCACAGATAGTTGGTGACTACCACACTGGGCAGCACAGAGCGAGAATTTTGATGCCTTGGTCAGTGGAATGCTGGCAAATGTTTAATCACAAGGCAGGTGCCCACCGGTACACACATGCACATAAACCTTGATTTCTCAGTTTGCCGAGTTTGCGGACTTCCGTGGTGCCCATTCTGCCATTATTATAGATTTCAAGTACCAGATGCAGAATTGAGAAGAGATGTACAGTATTGGCTCTCATGGGCCAGGACCTGCCAGCTACAGCACACCGGGATGAGACTTAGTTTTTGGAGCTAAAGCATAGGAGGTAGCAAAGGAGCTCGGGTTAAGTCAGAGGTTGACAGAGATAGAGGACTTGTGGCTCTGAACTAAGGCAGGAAGTGTTTAAGTGCTAGGAGCAAAATTACCCAAAACGCAGGGAGAATGACTAAGTAAACATGTGGGACCTAAGAAGGCAGAACAGGGGGGGGGGAAATTACTCCACAATAGCCTCCTTCCAAACCAGCCTCATCTTTCTAAGGAAAAACTGTGCCACACAAGTTCCCTTTCCCTTGGTCTGATACTACCGATACCCAAGAAGACCAAGAACAGTGTTACCCACTTCTCAAACCTAGAATGCCTGAAGATTCTGAAGAAATTTAGTGATAGAACTTCCCAGCTTACTGGTGTTAAAAAGACCAGACTGCAGAGGGACAGTAGTAGAGGCAAAGACATTTTTACATGTATGCCCACTACAAGTTGTCACCAACGCTAACTAGAAGCAGAGATCTTCCGGGCTGACAAGGCCTGGACTCTCATTCCTTTTATTTCAAAGTCATGGCGTGGGGAGCGCCTGGGTGGCTCAGTGGGTTAAAGCCTCTGCCTTTGGCTCAGGTCATGATCTCCGGGTCCTGGGATTGAGCCCCACATCGGGCTCTCTGCTCAGTGGGGAGCCTGCTTCCTCTTCTTTCTCTCTGCCTGCCTCTCTGCCTACTTATGATCTTTGTCTGTCAAATAAATAAATAAAATCTTAAAAAAAAAAAGAAGTCATGGAGCATGGGGACTGTTATTGTTTTGTTTTACTTGGTTTTTTTTTTTTTTTTTTTTTTTTTTTTTTTAAATAGGCTCCACACCCAGTGTGGAGTCCAATGCAGGACCTGAACCAACAACCCTGAGATTAAGACCTCACCTGAAATGAAGAGTCAGATGCTCAACTGAGCCACCCAGGTGCCCACACTGGAGTTCATTTCCAGAAAAGGAGCTACACATTAGCTATTAGGTACTGTTTTAAGAGGGAGGAAGAGTGGGAGAAGAAATTGAGCCATTTGACAAAGGACACAGTGAGAGGTGAGGAAGAGGAAGGAGAAAAGAGTAGGATGAACCTGACTACAGTACAAAAGGCAAGGAGGAAAATCAGACCTGGGAATACCAAGAAAAGAAGCCAAAACTAAATATAGGCAAATGCTACAGTAAATGTGAAAGACCTAAGGCACCAGAAAAGGGTGCGGGGGAGGAAAAATCAGCGTAAAATTCAGTAAACACTTACTCAGCTGCCAACACCAAGCCAGGTGCTATGCTGCAAAAACAAGCTCAATAGTGTCCAGTCCCTGAACCCTGGGTGCATACTCATGAGAGGGGGAGCACATTGTAAGCAGGACATTACAATCTGGAATGATAGCTATGATAATGAAGGGCAAGTTTTGGAAGCAGGACATCTAACCCAGTTCTGGGAGTCAGAGAAGTCTTCTTGAAAGATCATTGCTGGAGACCAAAACCTAAAGAATGAGTGAACAGGGGCTAACCAGGGGAGGTAGGGGAAGAACGTTCTCTATAGCCAAAATGGCATATAAAAAGCCCAGGGGCCAAAGTACACTTACTGCTTTGGTGTGGGGCTCTACATTTCCATTCACCTGGGCTGGCTCTGGTTTGTTCTTGCTGTTCAAGTGCAATGATCAATAATTATCAACTAACATCTCCAGAGGTCCCATTTTTGGATGGTAAGTTATGTGGTATCTGTATCCCCTGGTGGCACTCAAAAGAAAAAGAAACCTGAAGGGACAAGGAAAGCAGCCACCTCCCCCCATTCCCACCCACCCACTTTCTATTGTAAAAGGAATTTATGCTGAATCTCCAAGGCCTAGAGATGGTACAAGTGTGTTCTGGAAGGTTAGACCAGCAGAAAGATGAGTGGCAAGCTGAAGTAAGGGCAGGTGTTACCAGTACAAGAAACAAATAGGGAAATTAAGACTCAAGGGAGAGGCAAGTGTTTCTGAAAACCTGAACCAATTGGAGCAACTAAACCCCTAATTCCTCCAGAAAGTGGTTTATAAGTGCTTCCACACAAAGCCAGAGAGAAACTTAACTACTATCAACAAGTTAGCATAGGATTTTGACCCTTCATCTATGTTATTTGGAGAAAACTTACAGGGGAATTTAATTTTAGGAAATGCCCAAAGAAAGAGTCAGATCCAGACTTCCTCCCCCAACATACAGCACAGTGGAGAAGCCAGAGGGGAGCTGAAGTTCCAAAAATGTTCTGTTGCTATCACAACGGAAGAGAATATAACCTCTTTATTACTGGGGCAGGCAATTATGCAGTGCTCTTGGAAACCTAAGCCCTTTTGGGAGTTGGAGATGATGGAACAATAAATGAAAGACAATTCTTTTATCACCAGAAAGTGTTAGTTTTCCAACAACATTTACACATCTCCATGGTTGGGTGCTATTTTTCAGTGACCACTACAGGGCTCAGAAAAGGAAGCTGTGATCCTATTCAAGGTGACTGACATCTGGACTTGCTTCAGGTTTCAGATGGGTGTATATGACCTGAAGAGACTGCAATAGGACACTTGTACCCAGCATTTTCCCGATTATTGGTTCCAGTTAATCCCGTCCCTCAGTAACACAGGGAGCAAGGAATCTTGCCTCTAGCCTTTGTTTGCACTCTTCCTGAACCCCCGAAGGCAGCTGCCTAACCAACTGAGCCACCCAGGCGTCCCACCGCATATCATAAATAGAAGATGTATCTGTATGGAAAATTTTATTTAACTTGTGACTGAGGGAACCAGTAAGTGCAAAGAAGAATCAAGGGCTTACACATATGTGTCATTGGGAGTCCTCAAACCATGCAAGTTCAAAGACTATGAAGGAAGAACAAACACCCCCAGAAGACCAAATAATCCAGAAGGGGACACTATACAACACCTGGAAATCCATTCAAGGGCCCCTATAGTCAATTTTTTGGCCCATTTCAACATTGTTCCCAATTTTTTCTGCCAGTGTCTAGTATTTCTATGTTGATGAGGGTCCTGCTGTCCCTGCTGGTACCTACCAAAGGCTTCTTTCTGCTCCCAAGATGGCCAGTCAGATATGAAAGGAACTGTTCCTCATCTTGGCAAGATTCACCAGCACTCTAAATACTCTGTGGTCCCACTTGGCTTTCCAAAAAAGCAGGGAATAATCCCACTCCCTGAATTGCATGTATATTTTGCAAACTAAGTCTAAAGAGAATTTGTCTTCTGCCTCTAATGATATATGGTGGCCTTGGTGACATAACACAGCCAGTCGTAATTTTTAGCCCTGTCTTTCTGACCTCTTCAGGACTGGACCAGAGGATGCGCTGAGTGTCCATGCCAGCCACATTCACAATCAGCACTCAGTTTCAGGGTTGGAAGACTCCAACCCTGGCTTACAAGACTTAGTTCCTTCCCTTTTCCTCCCTCCATCCCTCCCCATCCTCCTAAGAAGTTCTTTCCCAGCAGCTCCCTGATCCCCCCATACAAACAGATTATTAGAGAGTATAATCCACCATTCCTTGGGACTCATCAGAATCTCAAGATAAGAATAGTTTCACCTCAAACTAAGAGCTCTTCTACTTAGAACCATCTTCCTAGAGAGGCAGTGTCATGCTGTGGGAAGCTCAGCCTCTGACCTCAGAAAGACCAGGATTTTAATCCCAGATCAGTCATTATCTATAAAAATCCAATTACTAACAGCGAACTTAAAAAAAAAAACAACCCTGAAAGATTTTATTTATTTATTTGACAGAGAGAGATCACAAGTAGAGAGGCAGGCAGAGAGAGAGAGAAAGAGAGAGAGAGAGGGAAGCAAGCTCCCTGCTGAGCAGAGAGCCCAATGCGGGACTCGATCCCAGGACCCTGAGATCATGACCTGAGCTGAAGGCAGCGGCTTAACCCACTGAGCCACCCAGGCGCCCCTCAGGGGTTGTTTTAAGAATAAAAGTGAAAATAGTGCATGCAAAATACTCAAAGTTTTATTAGGTTTCATTATTATGTTGGTCACTCTAGGGGCTGATAGCTGCCCTGGCTTTCTTCGCATCAGTTTCATGTATCAATCACATTCTCTAGCTCATTTCTATAAAAGGCCTTCTATCTCCCCTTCCAAGTTGTTCGTGTGCAGGTTTCCTATCTTCCCCTTGCTCCAGGCTTAATGTCTCCCACTTTACTCACTGAGGAGCACATGTACACAGTGCTGGTGATCTGCCCACTACACCATAACCTACAGCAAGGCTAGCTCTCAGCCGTGAGATGTCCATAAAAGGAAAGGTTGCCCTCATCCCCTTTACCCAAAGCCCATGGCATCCAGTCCCTGAGCCACTGAAATTACCCTGGTTTTGAATGGAAGTTTGTCAAAATCCTTATAAAGGGCTCATATGCAATTCCATTATCAAGAGGCTTGTCTAGAAATGACAATGGTAATGAGAAATATTGACTAGAGCAGCAGAACTCAATTTTTTAGCAGTCAAAATTATACCTTTTCATTACATTCAGCCCCTAGAGGAAAAAAAAAGATAATTAAACAGACTTAGGATGAAAAATTACAGATAACATCTTCCTGTTCAAAGTAATCAGAAGAGCAGACACTCCGAAAGAAACGTAATGAGAAGAGGTTTGGGGGAGCGGCCTCCATGGGGCATTTAAATTGTCATTTCTTCCCACAGCAGCCTCCTCCTCACAACTCCTCAAAGACAGACTCTGAATCCGGGTCCGAGTAGCATGCAACATCTCGGTTTTCCAGAAGTGGTATAGGAAGCTTAAGAACAAAAATGGAGTCCATGGAAGAAGCTATGGAAAGCAATGTCCAGACTGGTACAGCACACTCCTTGCTCTGCTCAAATCTTCCAGCAGCTGGCTGTCATCTGTTGTACAAGTCTTCACAGCTTCACTCAGTAGCCAAGGTCCTCTCCAGGCCAGCCCAGGCCTGCTTTCCCCATCTGTGCTCCACTGTCCCCTAGCACCATCCTCTCTGGCTAGTTAATCACCTGCTCACCACCATGTCTCTTCTCACCACCATATTCCTTCCCACCACCTCACCTTTGTGATGTGCCCATAGTCACCTTTCCTAACCCTCCTGAATACCTTGCTTCTACCAAACCTTACTGCCCTGAAGTCTTTATCTGTCTGAGGTCTGGTACTACCCTCTCCTTAATTAGACTGTGCATTCATTAAAAGCAGGATGGAAAAGTTTACATTTCTGTATGCCCCATGGTCCCTACCACTAGCCTGGATTCTTAAATGATCCATAAATGTCACTGAGCAGTGAATGCTCTTCTGAGTAAACAGATTTGAATGTAAATGAATATATTTTATGGCAAAAGTGAAGGGCAAAGAATATTTGATAATAACTCAAAACTACACTGTGCTTCTCATCTTATCTCAAATTTCTTATAATAATTTCTATGAAATTGTGTTACATTTTACAGATTAAAAAAAAAAATTCCAGGGAGGATAAACATGTCTTTCAAAGGTAGGACAATTCATAAATAACAGAAAAAGAATGGACACTCAGGTCAATCTGTCTCCAAAGCATGTACTCATTCCAAGAAATTCTATCATTGCTATCAGTGTCACCATGGACATGCTCTTTCTCAGTGGCCTGGAGACATGGAGCTTCATAGACACACTTGGTTGATACTACATCTTTGCAGGTGACGGGCCTGAGGTAGGCAATAAAAGACACAAACATATCCATGACAAGGCACAAACCTTTCTCATTTTTCTTGACCCCTTTTCATGGATTGGGGCAATAGTGAAGACCTGGGTCATCTGCACACAAATAAAAGGTAGTATAAGGAAATGGAAAAATCCTTGCTCTGCCACATCCTAGCTGTGTGTCTCTGGGTAAATCTATTTCCTTGAGCTTTAGTTGCCTCCTTAGTAACTTAGAATCCTTTAGGCTCTGTAAAATGGTAGGACACTAAATGCTATGTAAAAGTTGAAAATAAAAATCCCAAATTCTCACATTAAAGAGCAGATTCAATCTCCTGACTTTTGGAGAAGACATTTAACCAAATAAAGTGATTTTTAAAAAATAATTCTGGAAGGATAAAATCATACCTTTTGTTCACATATAAAAGGAGCATGTGTCAAATACTTTAACCCATTAAGTAATGACACAACGAATACAATGTTGCAATCAATTCAAATGAGAATTTAATGAAACACCTAGACCATCAGGAATGCTGAAATGAATTTATAGATAGATATGGTATATAGCACATGGCAATCACAGTCCATGGGTCACATTTTACTTGATTTTTTTCATTTGCACTCTCGCAGATAAAAATCATTTGTGTTACACTTAGACTTTTACAATTTAGGTTATTTTTTTTTAAGTTTTTTTATTTGACAGAGAGAGAGAGATCACAAGTAGGCAGAGAGTTAGGCAGAGAGAGAGAGAGGAGGAAACAGGCTCCCTGCTGAGCAGAGAGCCCAACGCTGGGCTCCATCCCAAGACGCTGAGATTATGATCTGAGCCGAAGGCAGAGGCCCAACCCACTGAGCCACCCAGGCGCCTCAATTTAGGTTATTTTTTTTTAAAGGCTCAAAGACAATGAGAGGAGAATCCACAGAATCAGATAATCCATTGTTAGTCTTTCACGATTTTTCTTTATGTAAGTAACAGGCATCCTGCCTTGCCAGGACCCTGTCCCATGGGAGAGGAAAAGAGTGAAAAGATCTGATGAAGACAAGCAGAGTGATCTGAACAGTCAGAACCCCATAAACCTGATCTTACAGAACATCTGTATTTAATGAGTTGGACTCAGCATTGCCCAGTGACAGCCCACCACATATGACTGATCTTGAGCCTTCTTCCCTGCCTTAACTCAGCATACTATCTGACAGAGGGAGTCAGGAATGGTTTAGGATTAGGTCCCTGCTACCTAACAAGTCAGTGTTGCCCAGGAGACAGGACTGTCAAGGTATTACCAAAGAGCATGTGAGAGTGCAGTCTCAGGCAAGGTCCCTGACCTCCTGACTCGGAATCTACATTTTTTATTATGATCCTTATATGGTTTGCAGGATAATACTAGCTTGAGCAGTGGTTTAAGTAATCATAGCACAGTTCTATCAGTAGTTCACTTTGTCACCTTGAACAAGTTTCCTCATCTGTAAAAGAAGAAAGCTGGGTCACTGGTCTTAGAGGTCCCCTTCTGGTTTCTCAGTCTATCTTACAAGAGGCTTTTTTTTCCTCTGAAGTCAATTCATAAAGCTGATTCCCTGCCACCAACTTCTGGAGCTTGGGTCATGTGGAGATTTAGATAAGCCTTGCTTCCATTTTCCTCATGTCCTTCTCTGGAGAAGATAAATCGAGACAGTGACCCTAATGACATTATTCCTCCTTCTGAAGTGCCAGAAATGTGCCAGGATTCCCTAAGAATCAAACAAGTAAGAAATCTCACCATCTGCTTTCAAGTCAGAATTTTTCAGTTTTGTTTTGAGTGTATTGCTTTTAAAGTCCCAAAATAATCAATCCTGACAAGAAAGATTCAGATATGCTTTTCAAATTATAAAAACATATACAACACACACAAATTTCCTGACAACCTGATAAAATGAGAAGTGAATTACCCACTTGTTATTTTTAACTTATTTGTTTTCTTCAAGCAAGCCTGCTGGTTCTGTAGGGAACCTCTAACCCAGCGCAGCACAGACAGGCACAGAACTCTACAAAGCCCTGTCCTCACCATGGCAACATGGAGCTCCCTCTGTAGTGAGTCAGACCTACATTCAGTCCATGTCTGGGGAACATGAAGGGGTTATATATAAGCAGAAATTATGTAAAGAACATCAAGGTGGATGCAAACAGTGCTCCCCACATGCAGAGATGGGCATTTTCCCCACTGTTCATTACATTGGTATTACTACTATCCCAGAATGGGTTCCAATTCAACGTCTACTTGAAATTTACTCAGAGCTCCTACCAATGGGTTCCACAGTAATATCCAAGCATCATTTCCACTCAATTATTTGAAGAACTACTTGCAGCCATTTCCCACATTTGTCCGTTCAGTGCCCCCCGCCCCAACTCCTTAATACCAGATCCCCCCTGCTGCTGGAGTGATCTCCTCTTTCACTCCAGAGTATTCAATAGTTTAACAAGAATTTGTGGAACACTTTTTCTCTGCCAAGTCTCGTGCTTTGAGCTCAGGTCTTAGTGATGAGCAAGACAGTCCCAGATCTTTTACGAAACTCAGTTTGGTGAGACACATGGGCCTTGCTGTGATGGAGACACATATCACCTCAGCACTTAATTTCAGCCTCTAACAGTGGAGCTTGACCTGGTCCTGACATTGAGGAAGGCTTCCATGGTAGATTAGTTTTCTCAACTAAGTATTTCCCTCCATACTCCATAATCTATTGTTTGTGACTCTCCCCTGGACAGAGACATTCAATACTTTAAAAAACAATAGAATTTTGTAGCAAGAATATGAAGACAAAGAGGTAGTCCATTCTCGGTTTCTGAATTTCAAAATAGACTTCTAAATCTACTCTCAGAGCAACCCTGCTTAAAAAGCAAAACTTTCATTGACAAGTGCTTGAGCTTCTTTAGAAAAAAGCCTTTGAGTTCTAAAAGCCCAGACTTAAGTATCAATAGCAAAACCTTCACAGGGTCAGAGTATGACATTATTCCATGACAATTCCTCAAAATGAGGATAACTAAAGAACCAACTTACATATTTACTGGTTTCACAGGGGTTAACTGTGAAAAAGTCAGCATGCCTGTGGATGTCGCATGACCCGGAAAACTCTCATATAAGCAGAGGGCAGGTGGTGGACCGCCCTGCCATGGCTGGTAACTAACTACTACTAGTAGTAGTAGTAAACACTAGTAATAGGAAGGATAGGGCCATTTAAACTGGGGGTGAACCTGTGACACCCCAGAAACAGGATGCTGTGATAAACGTAGATGTTTATCACATCTACATAGATGTTTCAGTCTATATCCACAGCATCACAAGAGAACAGAGTCCCGCATTCAAAATAATAAATAAAAAGAAAGCAAGAAGACTGTATTAATGGGGTGAAAAGAAGTCTACATGAGCTCACACACAAAATCCTGGATCCTAAAGAGAATTCAACCAAACAACTCTGACTCCTCCTGACACATTTAGTCAGTCCAGAATAAGTTGTTGCTTTTCAAGTTGAGTATTTTAAAAAGCATTCGACCTACACAAAGATAATTTAAGAGTTAAAAATGGAAATGAAGAAATGGTCAATAAGAGCAAATGGCAATGAATATAGAACAGTGTTGCCATGGAGAAAATAAACTGATAGAAATCTAAAATGCATAATAAAGCAATTCCTTCTATTAAACATGAGCACAAAGCACAAATCCAAGAGCACTGGGAATAAATGGCACAAGAAAGAGATTAAATATGGGCTGGTGGTATTCAGGAATTAAGAAATAAAAATAAAGCCATCACAGAAGTAAAGGCAAAATCAGAAGAAGAAGAAGAAAAAAAAAAAAAAAAAGCAGTGAACACACTATGAGATATATAGAGATGAGAAATGAAGGAGAAAGTTAAGTGGAAGTTTAAAAGAATGGGAATGGGAAATATTGCAAATGGGAAAAATAAAATTGAGAGACTGCATAAACAAATGGATAATATCAAAGCCATATATAAAAAGATATCTGATTCACTCTCTGCAGCCCAAAAACCAACCAATAACCCCTTCAGCAATTAGCCCAAAACAATCAGGACTGGACCAATAACTTTCAGCCTCAATTTTGCCCCATTTAGAAACAATCAGAGAAAGCCTTATATGCTGCCCAAGCCCATCACATAGGAGCTTGCTTCTAGTTAGTCTACCTAAGTTTCCCCTTCCCTAAACCCACCAGTCAGGGCACATCTGAAGTCCTCCCTTTCTTTCCTCCCAACATAAAGCTTTCGCATTCCTCCATCCAACTTTGAGTCTCTGTGAAATTCAGGTGATGGTTGTAGACCTCCTTGTAGAGCAAGCTTGGAATAAATAGCCTTTGTCTGTTCTTATTTGGGTGGTCTACTTCCACAATAGTGTAAGATACACACACACACACACACACACACACACACAAGCCCATCTATTGAAAGGGTACATTGTATCCTAGAGAAAAGGAACTCTTAACAGTCAACACAAAGATAACACTTAATAAAAATTCCAGACTTCAAAAATGAAGAAGCAACCTTTGGGACAGCTGCATAAAAAGACAGTAACAAATTCAAAAGGAAAAACAGCCTGGCCTCACACTTCTTCACAGCAGTGTTCAGTAATAGGGGAAAGAGAGAAAGAGAGCATATGTGTGGGGCAGAGGGAGAGAGAATCTCAAGCAGATTCTCTGCTGAATGAGGAGCCAGTTTGGGGGCTCCATCTCATGACCCTAAGATCATGACCTGAGCCAAAAATCAAAAGAGAAACCCTTAACCCACTGAGCCACCCAAGTGCCTTGTGTAAGCTCTTCTTAAGGAATTTAGTAGAAGCTTAACTTCAACCAACCAATAAATTGCTGTAAAAATCATGGCAACACAACACAATCACGGCATAGTATCCTCTGTTCCCCTGGATTATAAGACTAAAACAAACAGGAGTATAAGGTAACAGCACACAATGTTCTATGTTGTGATCATGTGGAATCAAACATCAGAGGAAAGAGGAACGAAGATGAGAAGTAGGCAGATAAAATGATTCTGCTAAGATAAAGGAGATAATTTAAGCTTAAAAAAATAAAGTGAATAAATTCTAAACAGTACAAAGGCCAACAGTAAAAAAAAAAAAAAAAATTGAATCACTAAATGTAGTTGCACTCTATGCTGAATATAGATTTTCCAAAAAGGTTAAAACAGACAAATTAGGGGTGCCTGGGTGGCTCAGTGAGTAAAGCCTCTGCCTTAGGCTCAGATCATGATCCCAGAGTCCTGGGATCCCAGGGATCCCTGCTCAGCAGGGAGCCTGCCTCCCCCTCTCTGCCTGCCTCTCTGCCTACTTGTGATCTCTGTCAAATAAATAATAAATAATTAATTAAAAATAGAATAGACAAATTAGGCAAGTGCACACCAAAAAAAAACTAAAAACCAAAACAAAATAACCCACGATCTGAGTATTATACAAAATTGGATTCAAACTGAAATATTCAGAGGCAAGAAAGTATTTTTCTAATGCCAAAGAATGCAATCTCAAAGGAGATAGGAATATGTGTATATCTAAGAGCTCTAGAATAATCCTCATAAAATGAAATCTAGGAGTTTCAAAGACAAGTAGGAAGAAAAAAAAAAAAAAGAAGCACAGCAGTTTTAGGAAACTCTAATCTCAGTCCAATACAAAGAGAAAAAATAAGTTTATAAAAACTTACCTAACATAATAAAGTAAATCTGATGGATTGTATGATATTTTATATAAATACTCACATATAGAATTTCTATTCATTCAATTTAAATAATATCTTCTTTCCAAGAGCTTAAGATCCATAAAGTTGATTATCTGTTTGGTTGCAAAGAACAGGATAATAAATTCCCAGAAGTAGAAGTAGTATAAACAGTATCATCTGATTCCAGCGCAGTAAAAGAGAAAACACACACACACATACACACACCAAACTGTGTTAAAAAAATTCTTGCTTCAAGGTGAAAATCCAAACTAAAATTGCAGACCACATAGAAAATGATAAAAACACTCTGTAAAAAAACAAGAAAAGCTAACACAGTATGCAGAGGAATAATCAATGCCTCAAACACTATTAGTTTAATGAAAGGACAAAAAAGATTAGAAATACGTGAAATCAGCTTCCACTTGAAGAAATTAGTGAATTAAAAATAGAGAGTGAATAAAGATAGAAACAGGAATTAGAAGATAGAGGACAATAGACTAGCACAGACTTCATTCACATTCAGACCAAAAAAATGACATCTACATATCAATAAATAAGAAACAACCCAATATAAAAATAAGAAAGAATTCAAACAGTTACTTAAAAGAACCCAAATGGCTAATAAATATATGAGATGTTACTTAATTTCATGAGTTCTTAGGGAAAGTCACACAACCACTTTGAAAAACTGAGAGCATTTTTCAACAACACAACTAACAGAAAAAAGAAGAAATCGAATACACACACACACACACACCACACACACCAAAAGGAATGTATAACAAGGTTCATATCACCATTATTCATAATCACCCACATATCCTTCAACAAAGGATGGATAAATTTTGGTGTATTCACATGAGAGTATCATGAAGCAATCAAAATTAGTGAATTACTGCTATATGCAACAGTATCTGAATCTCCTATTTGAATCTCAGAGTAGCCAGACACTAAAGTACACATCCTGTAAGATTTCATTTATAGGAAATATATAAATAAGCAAAACTAAACTATGGTCCTGTAAGTCAGAACAGTAGTTGCTTTGAGAAACCGGGGGTGGGGAAGTGATTAGGGGCTATGAAATACATCCTTGGGCTACCAGGTGTTACCTATATTATAACTCAGTTAAGGTACAAGCTTTTGATGTATGCATTTTTTCAATATGCTTATTATACTTGCAATTTTTTACTTTTCTTTTAGAAAAACTTCAGTCAAAAATATTTTTATCTGGGGGTGCCTGGGTGGCTCAGTTGGTTAAGCCTCCAATTCTTGGTTTCAGCTCAAGTCATTGTCTCATAGTTGAGCCCCATGTCAGGGTCTGCACTGAGCACGGAATCTGCTTTAGATTCTCTCTCCCTCCCCCTCTGCCCCTCTCCTCACTGTGTGTGCTAATAAATAAAATCCTTTAAAAATATATAGTTTTGTTGGTTTAATAATGTTTATTTCTATTGCATCAAGCCAATTTGTAGAGTTTTTTATAGCAGCTAAAACAGAACCTATCCTAATACAGAACCTTGAAGATCATCAACGTTAATTTTATAGATATGGAAACTGTGGCTTGGAAATTTAAGGGGATTACCCGATATTACAGGACTAGGAAGTGACAAGCTCTTGTCTATTAGACTGCAAATCTAGCAGGACACTTTAGTGTTCTTTTTCATTATGCCTCACTGACACATTTATTCTATTTTTTTTTCCAAGATTTTATTTATTTATTTGACAGAGATCACAAGTAGGCAGAGAGGCAGGCAGAGAGGGGTGGGGGAAGCAGGCTCCCCGCTGAGTAGGGAGCCCAATGCAGGGCTCTATCCCAGGACCCCGGGATCATGACCTGAGCTGAAGGCAGAGGCTTTAACCCACTGAGCCACCCAGGTAACTCTCACTGCCACATTTATATATGCCACTTAACACTTTCCCATTTGGCTTCCAATAAGTAAACAATAGGAAGTGATATCTACTCATTCGGCAAATAATTTCCACATGATAGTGCCTACCGTAAAACTCCTTCTGAACTTACCCAAATGTCTTTCTGCAAACCTTGATCAAGTTTGACATACAACACACTTTGAAAATAATACTTGATGCCAAGATGAAGATTTCATTAGCTAATTTCAGGTGCTTGGCTACCCAAAAATCCCATGTATATGTTGTAACTTTATTCACCTATTAGCATCAAGGTGGACTGGATTGTGATTAAGCCACTTATGCCCTATGCCCTTAAAAAGTATGAAAGGAAGCCTTCTTTAAAATAAACACATCTACACAAAAAAGTCAAATATATGCACAAAGAAAATCCCATGTGTTAGTCACCCATCAAAAGCAAACTTCACCATCATAAGAATCCTTAAAGAGAACCTGGCAGCATTTCTGGTCGTTTCTCTCCCAAGGACAATCGCAGTCACACCTAGGCAGCTGTCTTGAGTTTTCAGGCTAAGTGAGACACCCGGTGAAGCTAAGAGTGGCAGGAGGGAACCCCAACCACCTACCATCTCCCCCAGCTAGGGCTAGTGTTTTGGAATAGGAGAGTCTTGCGCCAAGTACTTCAGGTGAAAGCTGGTCTCACCACAAGAAAAACTCTGCAGTATAGGTCTGTGGCATAATGATTAAACTAGACATCCCAGTCTCCATTTTTCCACCCTCTGCTTTCTTATACCTTGCTGTTATAAACTGAATTGTCTCCCCCTAAAATGTGTATGTTGAGGCCCTAACCCCCAACATAACTGTATTTGGACCATAAGGCCTTTAGAGAGGTAATTTAAAGGTTCAAAAATAATTGTAAGAGTGATGTCCTAATGTGATAGGACTAGTGTCCTTATAAGAAGGGGAAAAGACACCAGAGAGCCCTTTCTCCCTCCTTGCACACAGAGGAAAGGGCATGTGAACACATAGGGAGAAGGTGGCTATGGCAAGTCAAGAAGGGAGCTCTCACTAGAAATCAAATCAGCCTGGGGCACCTGGGTGGCTCAGTTAAGTGTCTTGGTTTCAGCTCAGGTCATGATCTCAGGGTGGTGGGATAGAGCCCTGTGAGATCATGCTCAGCATGAAGTCTGCTTTTCCCTCTCCTCCCCTTTCCCCTCCTTCCTTCCCTCCTTCCCCCATTCCTCCCCTTCCTCCTCAGTGTGGGGGAGGTGGGGGGGAATTGAGTTTCATAGAGGTGAAGTGCCACGCCCAAGATCAGCCAGGAAGATGCTGCAAAAACTGGATTCTCTCCTTACTTCATATGATGTCTCTCTTCACTACCCCAGACCACCCCTCTCCTATCCTCTTTCTTAACCCTCACACACGATCACCCATGTATAATATTAACCTTGGTCTGTCTCAGCAGGTCAGTATATACAACGTTTCAGCTGTCATCTCTACCTCCCACATTCCCAAACCTAATGCTCAATCGTACTGCTCTCAGCTAATTCTTCCTCCTCCTTTGGGTCTTACATGTCCCTTGTTTCACTATTCTGGACTAGATTCACTGTCCCTTTCACTTGTTTCCATGGTACCCTACACCTCCCCCAGGAGAGTATTTGTCACACTAATAAATTATGAGCTCTGTGAAGGCAGAAACATGGCACATTCCAGATGACCAAGTGATGCCTACTGAGTGTTGAAAACATCCCAGATGTTGCCTCGGAACAGGTACAACCTCAGGCTAGACCCAGGTCTTCTCCTTGGAAACACACATGTAAGCCAACAGCTGGCCCTGAACATGGCTTATAATGAAACTGAGTCTACAAGTCTTCTGAATTTCCAATAAGCCATGCTTTCTAAAAGAAGCTGAGATGTGTCCACTCAGGACCAGCATTTCCCAAGGCTCAAATATATTCCTGAAGAGCAAATTAAGCTCTTCGGAAAATGGTTTTTCCAGATTGCAGCCACCTAAGAAGCCCTTTAAGCCTTTAGGGAAGTCAGAAGATAAACATTTTGCCCTTGGCTGTGTCACTAGTGAAATGGGATGAGTCAGACTTCTGTCTTGGCTGGGAGAGACCATATATTTGACCTGAATTCTCTCTCCTGCCTCTGAGATCTGGCTTCTGACTCACCCCCAAGTCTACAGTAAAAATTGCTAATATTATCGAACTCTTCCTAGGTGCTAGATAGGTCCTAGGCTCGCCGCACTTAAGATGTACCAAATCATTAAATCCTCACAACAGTCTTAAGAAGTAGGCACTTTTATCATCTCACTTTTACAGATGTGGAAACTTGAGGCAAAGAAAGACTAAAAACCTACCAAGGTCACATACCTATTTCAGAAGGAAAGCCGAGATGTATAGCTAACAGTCCTGGCTTTAAGGACCAGTTCAAGCCCCACCAGTTCAGGACCAGGCCCCCCGAGAAGCCTACCCAACCACCACATCCCTGACATAAAACCTTTCCATTCACTGAAGTCCTCTAGCAATTATTTTTAGTTCAGTTTATTTGGTAATTAATTCCCCATCTGGTGTTCTTATATGGAAGTCAAGGCCAAAAGATGTCATCCCCTCACCTGCCCTCAGTCCCAAATGTGGGCTTCAGCATGCAGAGTGTTTTACCTTCACAAAAGGAATGAAGGAGGTAGAAGGTCAAGGGAAGATGGGCCAGATATGCCAAAGGAGAGCTGGATCATTCCTGGCTGAGAACACTTACCACACCACAAAAGAGGCTAGCTATATTCCTACGGAAAATCTCTGCAAGATGATTCAGCAAGTTATCTCAGCTCTGAGAGGAGAGAAACCGCTCCTATTTCTCACTGACTGAAAAGAAAAACCAACAGAACAAAATACACCTTGCCCTCCATGACACAGGATGAGTCAGCCCTGAAGCACCACTAGGAGGCAGTAGAACAAGGCTAAATACTGGACTCCAGAGCCTGTTTCCTCATATACATTTGATAAATGCTTCATAATTAATGATGTGGAGATGACAAATCTCTACCCTATTAGGGCGATTCTTTTGCAGAAATCAATCGTCTGTCAGAGGAAATTCTTTTGGGCAGAAACTGTTTAATCATCTTCATTACCATCATCATTATCATCATGATAGATAACATTTATTGAATTCTTACGGGCAAGTCACCGTATAGGAATTATCTCATCCTCCTATATTAGGAAAGCTTTATTAAATATTGGATGGCACAAAGCACTGAATTTCTTTTTTTTTTTCTTCCAACATTAGACCAAGCCAGCACCTGTCCTCAGATAGCTTTATTGTAGGCAGCCCAGCAGAGGACCCACACAATGTGGAACAAAGCTTCTATCATACACAATATTGAAAACGTTTTTACACAAAGGAGAGTTATTTATAATGGCCTAAGAAGTAGATTCAAATCGGTCCTCAGGTACTCACTAGCTGTGTGACCACAAGCAAGTTACCTCAATCTCTCTGAGCCTCAGTTTCCCCAAAGATAAAATAGGCATCTCACCAGAGCTGTGATGATCAACATACATGATGTCTGAGAACATGTAACACACTAAGCTCCCCGGAGAGGACTGCTCCTCTTCCCCAGGTGGCTATCCAGCACTTTCCTGCCAACACATTGCTGGCCAATTTTTAGCAAAATCTAAAGCTCGTCCCTGGCTTGCTAAACAGAAAAAATGTACAGCTTTTCAGCATTTCTTGATATCCCTAATCTTGAAATTGATTTTATTGATCTTAGCCTCATCTTGACATGGATTATTCTGTGATATCATGATCAAGATCCAAGACTGTTTGTTTCTATACTAAGCGGCCTCCAATTGTTGATTCTGCCATCTTCTTCCTTTCAGGAACTTCTCAGATTGTCAACAATAGATTTTTGTGTACTCATTCTGTATCCTGCAACTTTACTGTGTTGGTCTATTAGTTCTAGCAGTTTTCTGATGGTCTCCTTCGATTTTTCTATATATAACATCATGTCATCTGCAAATAGTGACAGTTTTACTTCTTCCTTTCCAATTTAAATGCCTTTTTTTTTTTGCTTGCTTAATTCCTCTGGCTAGGACTTTCAATACTCTACAACTTTTATTTTCCCTTGGGCCTGCATTACTCACTCAGTTCTTAAGCCTTTGGATGGTGGGGGTAGATAAAGGAGGAGACAGTTTCCTAATAATTCCCTTTTTCCCTTAGGTTCCCAAATACATGCTGTGAGTACATGCAGCTGAAACCCAAGTTCAGCTATGAAACCTTTACCAGTTCTCCCTTTCAATGGTAGAAAAGTCCTGGCTGAAATCTAAAGCAAAGAGAGTTTTTTTTCAAATTCCTCACTTCAAGCGTTGTTTCCTTTCCCTCCTTCCCTCTCCAAGTAAAACCCGTGCTTACAGGCCCAGTTAAAGGCTCATCATGGAGCCTTCCCTGACCAGCCTAGCACATGCTGACTGGTCCTCCTTTGAACACCCAGTTCTTAGTCTTTATGCCATGCTGCCCACGGCACTAATCTGTCTCCTTCAGATTACCTTGGCAAGCTTACCTCCCACTGGTGTTTAATTCTGCAAGTGAGACCTATCCTCATTGTTCCCCTCCTTCCTCTAACCACATTTAGAGCTTATGCCACCTGCAAATTTTACTGTTAATCTTCGATAATAAATTTGTAGAAGTGTCTATACCACCCCAATCCCCACTATCTATATTTAAGTAATTAAAACTTGGGCCTTTCTGACTTAGTCTGTACAAGGGGGCACACCTGGGAGGGTTATACCCTAGGCAAAGAGGATCCCCCTAACTTCTGCCACAGACATACACCCCCACCTGGAGACCATAACCAAAGGGAAAGTTGCTGGGAGCTGAAAAGCTCTTGCCTCCAAATGGTGTCCTGTCTCCAGAGTGGAATTATTCAGCAGGTTTGGGTGCACAGCTAACTCTGAATCAAAATAAAACTCCAGGCTTCCAGAGTGTGAAGAGGTAATAAATCCTTAGTGAATAAGATTTCCTAAATTGAGTTTCTTTTATGAGGCAATCCATGAGCACTTCTGGTTTTTTCTACCAGAGCAGGAAACTGCAACTATAAATATTAACAAGATGGTAGATGGGACTGGAGATATGGGGGCAGAAAAACTGGGAATCAAAACGTCGTTCTTAAATAGGATGGCCCAGTTTAGTGGGGTTCCTTCTCAAAGCTCCTTGCTCACTAATCCAGGCTGCTTTTAGGGAAATGCAATTCAAAAAAAAAAAAAAAAAGACACTCATGGAATGGGACAGCATCTCATTGTGTTGAAACCATGCATGAGTATTATTAATTCTGTGGTTGATTGTCAATTCTGTTGTTGAATCTGTCCCTAAGCCAGACTCTCCCACTACCTGGTTTGCCTGTGGAGTATGTGTGTGTGTGTGTGTTTCCAGTTTGTGTTTTTATCACTAAAACCAACAAAAACTAATAAACACAGGGCACTTGAACTTCAAGAATTCAAATAATTTAATGGTTTTCATTTCAAATAACTCATTTAGTAATAGTTTCATATGTCCAAGTGAAAAGAGATGTAGAAAGGGAAAGAGGAAGAAAAACACAAGGTCAGGAGGAGGGGAAAGATGGCAGAGAAGTAAGAGACCCTCTTTCAACCGATCCCCTATCGTGAGCTGAATATCTACCAGAACACTCTGAACACCCATGAAATCAGCCTAAGATGTAAGATTATACACTTCTGGATCTCTATGGGGACAGAAGACGCCAGTGGAGAGGTTCAATACAACATATTCCATAATAACCTTTTAACTTCAACTTTTTTCATACATATACCTATGTTTTTGTTTTTTTTAAATTAAATATTTTTTAAATATACATATAGATATAAGCTTCAAGGTAAACCTCTTTCCCTAATCAATACTACCCCTATATATTAACCCGTTTTAATCTCCCTTTATGTCTGGAAAGTTGAGTCCTTTAACAAAGATATCAAGATACACCCAGAAAGAATCAAAATAATCTTCCTCGCCCACATCGAGGATTTATAGCCACCCTCCCATCTTTTTCTTCTGTCAGTGTTTCTGTGTATTTGTTTTTGTTCTGGTATTATATAAATCTTATCCTTGGGTTCATTTTGGCTGGGTTCTTTTTTTTTCTCTTGTCATTTACTTTGGTTGGTCTTTTGCTTGTCCATTTTTGTTTGTATACATTATATATCTTAGCTTTGGGACCCATTCTGGCTGGGTCTTATCTTTCTCTTGCTGTCTCTCTTTCTCTCTTTTTTCCCCCCTCTGTTTTTGGTGATGACTTCCAATTGCTCAGAAACATTCCAGGGTGCACCTTGCCTGGTGCGGTTGATATATTCAGCTACACATCCCCTCAACCACCTCCCACCAAAATGACTAGGAGGAGGAACACCCAACAGAGGAAAACTTCGGGACTGTGCCCTCTCCATCAGAACTATTGGATATGGACATAAACAGTATGTTGGAAAGAGAATTCAGGGTAACAATTATCCAGGCAATGGGTAGGCTGGAGAAAACCATTAGTGACAACACGAAATCTCTAAGGACAGAAGTGAAATCCACCCAGGAAGAAGTTAAAAATGCTATCAGTGAGATCCAATCTAATCTAAATACTCTAGCAGCTAGGGTAATGGAGGCAGAAGATAGAATTAGTCATCTAGAAGACAAACTGATAGAGAAAAAGGATCAGAAAACAGAAACCATGAAAACAGAATTAGGGAAATAAATGACGCCATGAAATATTCCATTGTTAGAATTATTGGGATCCCTGAGGGGGAGGAGAAAGAAAGAAGACTAAAGATACAGTTGAATAAATGCTCCATGAAAATTTTCCCAATCTGGGGAATGGAACCTGTGTTCGTGTCCTAGAAGCAGAAAGAACACCCCTCAAGATCAACGAATCTAGAAAGACCTTGAGACATTTGACTGTGAGACCGATGAAGCATAATTTTAGACACGAGCTCCTGAGGGGAGCTAGGGGGAAGAGGTTCCTTACGTACAGGGGAAGGTCCATCAGAATAACGTCAGACCCATCCACAGAAACCTGGCAAGCCAGAAAGGGCTGGCAAGACATATTCAGGACACTAAATGAGAAGAACATGCAGCCCAGAATACTTTATCCAGCAAGGTTGACATTCAAAATGGATGGTGAGATAAAGAGCTTCCAAGACCGGCAAGGTTTTAAAGAGTATGTGACCATCAAGCCGGCACTACAAGAAATATTAAAGGGGGCATTCTATAAAAGAAGAAAGAACCCAAGAGTGACATAGAACAGAAATTTACAGAGACAATCTATAGAAACAAGGACTTCACAGGCAACATGATGTTGATAAAAACTTATCTTTCAATAATTACTCTCAACGTGAATGTCCTAAATGCTCCCATAAAATGACACACAGTTGCAGATTGGATAAAATGACAGGACCCGTTCATATGCCATCTACAAAAGACCCATTTGGAACCTAAAGATACATCCAGACTGAAAGGAAGGGATGGAGAAACATCTTTTATGCCAATGGGTCTCAAAAGAAAGCTGGGGTAGTGATTCTCATGTCAGATAAATTAGATTTTAAACTAAAGACTGTAGTCAGAGATAAAGAAGGACACTACATCATTCTTAAAGGGTCTATCCACCAAGAAGATCTAACAATTGTAAATGTTTATGTCCCCGATACGGGAGCAGCCAACTACATAAGACAACTGAAAAACATAAGGCCAGTAACATAGCAAGTTCAGAACAAGAGTGAAGTGTTTGAGTACCAAGTACTATTTTTCCTGGAGGTTTCCACAGAGTAATTTCACAGGAGTAATGGTATAGAGAGACAGTTATGTGCCACATGGTTTAGAGGAATTATCTCAATCATGGTGGTATTATTCCCACATTATAGATGTGACAATTAAGGCACGGGGTGGGTGGGGGACAACCTATCTTGCTCAAAGTTTTATAACTTGCAATTTAACTGTAGAAATTCAAACCTATGTTACCTCATTCCAGGGTTACTAACCCATGAATGGTGCTACTTTCCACTGTCAAGAACCAACACACCAAAGCACAGAGGTTCTGAAGGAGTTTATAAACGTCCTCAGAATTCAACACTCAGAGTGGAACACTCTGCTAGGCAGATCTGTAATGCAGGAGAATTTTGGCAATGAGAACATCCTGGGATTTGCTTTCACCAGGAGTCCAGCAACCTGCACTTGTCCTTGGGCCCTGCCACCCAAGAGCTGCAGGAGCTCAGTGCCCCCCCCCCCACTTTATTAGAACTTTTAAGTAATTTCTACACACAGCATGAGGCTCAAACTCACAACCCCCAAGATCAAGAGTTGCATGCTCCACTGACTAAACCAGCCAGGCGCCCCGCTCAGCCCATCTTTATACTCGACTTCCACAGGATACAGTGATATGATGTACAAGGGGCGAAGAAAAAAAGTGAGTCAGGATCATGAAGGAGGATGTGCTCTGGAGGTTCCAGAGTGTGAGTACAAGTGACAGCATCCCAGAAATCCCATGCTCCTCTTGGGTGAGTACTCTGCCCTTGCCAAGGGCCTCTGGGTTGTAGATCTGGGCTGATGCCAATCCAAGGATTACATCCCATCCCTAAGGATCATCAAAACCTCGGCCAAAGGATTCTGTCACCACAGGGGACCGCAGGTATCCTTTCCTCCATCTACTTATCCACCCCATCCTGCCCTTCTCACCTTTGCCCTTCTTGACTGTGCCACCCCAAACCCTACTGCTTTGTAGTTGGTGTTGTAGGTATCCTCATATCGACTGCTGTAAAGTCCTCTGTGTCTCCACTCAGCAAAGGCAGCCTACTTGAACACCAGCCAGCCTCAGATGGATCATGCGTAGGCTATTAAAACAGCGCTTTCTGCTGCAGTTTTGATGAAGGTGCCAGAGAGATCCTAAATATGAGACTATTAAAGGAAGTGGATGGCAGGCCTCCTGAGCAGACATGCATAGTTGAAGAATTCACAAAGGGAATGAGGAAGAATCTGGTCCATGATGCACAACAGACCCCTCAACAAAATCAAGGACACAAAACTGGGCTAGAGAAGAAGTTTAAAGAGCAGCTGGTTGAGAGATTTCTTTAGAGAGAAGGGTTGTGGGCTGCAATTCCCCAGCCCACTCTCTGTTCAGGGATAGGGATGTGCTGCCCATAATGACACACAAGAGAAGAGCTAGCTCTAATGCCACCAGTGAGCATGCCCTGAAGGGGGATCTCTCCAACTGAGGAATTCTAAAGACAGGCTCCTGACCCACTCCGAGGAAGATTATGAAGGCTGCAGACTGAGGTCTGATGCCTGCCCAGGAACTGCTGAAGCTGAGGAAAAAGCAACTGCTTGGTGGGAGCTGAGATGGGCTGCTGCCTTGGGATAAGCCTGTACTTCCAAGGAATGCAGCTCTCCCGGTGAACCATATGTGTCCTACCCAGCAAAGAAAAGGGACATGAGCTCATCGTGGGCCCTGAGTGGTAGGCTTCTAAGGATGGGGAGACCTCAGCTGAAAGACACTGGGGGTATGCCCAGTGTGTAGGAGCTGAGGAAGGAATTCCAAGGGATGCCCGGCCTAACAGGAGAAGGAAAGGGGCCCAGCAGGGAAAACTCAAAGAACCTACAGAGTCCTCAACAAACACACACTGCCTTAACCACTTTCCAGGCCCAGAAAAAAACTCAGCCAATGAAAACCAGATATTACCTCCCTTCTTCTCAAACCAGTGCCCAGGCGATCAAAATAGCAACCAGAGGTTGAGGGAGAAAGGAGGAGAAGCATAAGGCAAGTTTCCTTGTTCCCACTAGACTTCCAAGGTGAGGCAGGTCCAAACATGGGGCTAGGGTCAGGGGAATATTTCATGTGGTCAAGTTTGGAATTTTAAGATATGTTTTAGACTGGTTATTCTAATTCCTGAATTGAGTTGCATAACTGATAGAAAATACAGTCCAGCGGACTCTAAGGATGAGCATAAAAGCCACAGAGCCTACCAGAATATTCCTCCAGGGGCTGAGATAGATCTTCCCCTCTGAATTAAGTCTAAATGCAGATAACACTGTGTTCTCTTTCTCACACAAGCCCTGCTTCTTCCACAAACTGGTTCTACATCAAAATGATATAGCCACAATCAGGTCCTCTTGGACAGGTAAAATAAAACGGTCCAATGGATTCTTTCTCCATTCCAAACAAGGTCTTTCATCCTACATTACCCTCCACCTCTCATCCCTGGTAACCCTACCACAAATGCACCACCTGACAGCAATTTTCTGATGAGCATTCATGGAGACAGCTCCCACCTGGAAGGCCGAGAGGGGCACTAAAGACTCCCATCTCCCCATTATGCTTTCAAACCCCTTGGAGATGCTTCCCAGGAACCCCCCCTGGCTTCTAAAATTTCTCTCCTTCATTGGCCTGTCCTCCCATTGAAATCTCATCATTCCTTTATCATCACCACGTTAAAGTTAAAATATTCTGAGAAAAGTCAGACATTTTACATTCATCGCTCACACCTCACTGTGAAGTTTTATATTTCCCCAAAATTTTAACATGTGTTCCTTTTTGATAAACAGATATTTTATGCATAACTATTTAACATTAGCATGATTTAAGTATCATGACAAAAACCAGCCAAAGTAACTATAATATTGAATATGCTTTTTAAAAAATACGCCCCCCAGAAATTCTGATTCATCCACCTCATCCCGTCCCTTACGTGGAACATTCTGTTGTTCATCTATAAAAGGATTTTAGAACACCAGCTTGAGATCAGAGCGGAGAGAAGGGAGGTTTGAAACCCAACAGTCTAGGACCCTTTATCAAGCTGCAGAGCCCTGCACACATCCCTCACCTTCTCTGGGCCTACTTTGTCATCTGGAAAAAAAGGGGGATAAAAATAAAAACCCTGAATGTGTGCTGTGAAGCTTGAACTATCACCAAAAAGGTGTCAAGCACACTAGGTGATCCATGTTTTCCGTAACTTGTATGAGAGACCATGGAAGCTTCACCTGCAGGCTCTTGCCTACCAGGGGAAACAAGCGGAGGTATTAAGGAACCCAAAAGCTATGTGGTGAGAAGAGCTGGGATTTTTCCCAGGGCACTGATGATATTGTAGTCCTGCTGTCTGTGTACCTGGGGTTTGGCAGACCGGACAGCAGCAGCCAGTGGGCAGTGCCCCTCCCCGCCCCAGCAGAAGCTGCTGCACCTTTGCTGTTTAGGGAGAGAATTACCCTAAAGAACCTGGGGTAATCCCAACTCTGCCTCATCCAGGTTAGCCCCAAGGCAAGAGGTTGTGGGGGAACCCAAAGATACTGGGTCATGGAGAGGAGGCAAGAGAGAGGAGGCATGGAGAGAGGCAACAGGAAAGCCCCCAAAAGAGGATCTTCGATATTCATCACTTTCAAGGTCTTGCCCCAGCCGCTCTCCTCCCATTGCCACTGATCCCCACCCTTACCAACCAGAAACCCGCAGAATTAATTTGAGTCACAGAAAGCCAGTCTCGTCACACTCCAGGCCAGGAACTGACAGGTCTGTTATCTGCACCCAGCTATTCACAGGCACTCACGAGAACGCTTCCTGCTATCTCTGCCATTTTCCCTTATCAAACCACCCCAGGCACCGCTGCAGCAACCCTAGCAGGAGGCCCCCACCAGGCTCAGGAGAAGCCCTGCCCTGTTGGAACATTCCTGTGCCTCAATGGGGGTCGGCCACCCAAAGGGCTTAGGGCTCGGGCAGTAAGGTCTCCTTCTTACTGGGGGGATGCAGAGGAAAGTGCTGGCAGGTCAGCACCTGAGTCCCCTGCACTGAGACAAGGAACAAGGAGCACCATCCTCAGCTTTCCTGGAGGTCCCCGACCCATCATGCTCAGACAGAGGCACTTTCTCAGCCTAGCAGTGAAACCCAGCCTCTCTCCCCACTACCTAGTTCCCAGCCACTGCTGAGAGCCCTCCTCTCCCCACTTCAGTGAGAAGATTCTACATCCCACACAGGCATAATTACGTATATTTTACATTTGGGAAAAGCGAAGGTTGCGGATGTTAATTAACATGCCTAAAGTCACAAATTTAGTAAGCAGTAAGTGAGGATTTTAACTAAGTTTGCCTGCCCGCAAAGTCGGCGTTCTTTATTACAGCAACAAACACCCTTATACTAGCATACAGACAAGAACGTGGTGACCACACTCCCAAGTACAAAACAAGCAAATACCCACTCCTCTCCTGATCCCCAGGAAAGGCTCTCTGAATTGACAAGAGCACCAAGCTTTGATGCCATAGGTCAGGTCTGGGGAACTCAAACTGTCGGCCCCAGGACACAGATAACCAAAATGCACCCCCCCAACCTTCCCTAGGCTACAGCTATTGCTGGGAAATAACACCCCACGTGAGACTTTGTCTCACAGCCTACCTTCCATCCAGGGCAACAATAAGAGCTTCTCTCGCCAATGGAATATAAAGCAGAGGTAACATCCACCAGCCATAGACTGAGGTTTTCTAAGAAGTAAACACAGCTCCTTCTGTTTCTTTCCCACTTGTAGGGTCAGAAGTAGAGGACGCCAACACACGCTGGTGGTTCTCAACCTTAAATGCACATTAGAATCACTTGAGGCTTTAAAAAAAAAAAAAAAAAACCCAATGTGAAGGCCACACCAGAAACCAATTAAATCAGAATCTCTAGAGCAGGAACCAAGGGTGGGTTTTAAAGCTTCACAGGTGATTTGAATGATCAACCAAGCATGAGAACCACTGTCGGGACGGTGAAGGCCCAAGATGAAACAAACCTGCCCCTCTAAACAGTGCAAGGGGGAAACCCACCCACTGACAATAAACACATGCAGTTGACTCTTAATCAGTGAGAGTAAACTTTTAATATTTCATGCCGCTGACACTTTGAGGCTTCATTTCTTACAGTAGCCAGTATCACTATAATAGAGCCCGTTAGGAATCCAGACGTAATGAAAGGTTTTCCTTTTTATTCCAAAGAAGACTCAAGATGTTCTTCGCTGTTACTATCTACTTTGCCATGGGACTGGGCTCAATCCTTGATGGCTGGGAACTAAGAGGTACCTGTGTGTGTCTAGAGGCCCACGTGACCAAACCAAATTATGCTGAAACAGCAAGGTGCCAAATCAATACTCATCTTCCTATAGCACAAATTGCTTCAAACACTTCCTCACATGTTATCATGTTGTATCCTGATTAGACCTCTAGGAGGAGGACCTCTTCCTAAGTGATATGACAGAGAAATGGTGACCCAGAAAGGAAAACTGACTTGCCCCAAACTTACATGGCCATTGAGTGGCAGAGCCAAATCTCAGACTCAGTTTTCTAATTTAGCTACCATGCCTTAAAATTCTGACCTGTTCTTTGGAGTCCCCAAGACCAAAGGCCGGAACTTATTTGCCATGAAGAGGGCCAAAGTTTGGGTTTGCCTAAATACACTGTATGGTAGCCTTAGATCCTGGAAGGAGGTATTAAGTACAAACCTTCTATGGAGCCCCATGTCCAGAAACAGGTCAAGTCTACAAGCTCTAATATAAGGGGCACAGCCTTGTCAGCAAGACTTAAAGCCCGTAACTGGAGCACTGTCAGGCATTTCTATTACCCAAAGTCTTCTGCTAAATTCCTAGGGCTCCCTGGCATCCCAGGGTAATGAGTTTCAGAAGTTTCCTTCCAAACCTTGGTAGAAGAGACCTGGGAAAGCATGTGAAAAGTGATTTAAAAAAACAAGAACAAAAACTTCTCATTTCAATTCCATGAGGTTGCCAAGGGCTGGACTCATAGCCTGTACTATTAGGCCACACACTACATGGTGCCGAGTGGAGAACATGTGACAAATAAAAGTGGTCTAAGGTTGCATAAGGAGAAACCAGGTCATGGTCATGTCTCTGGTGATGTCAATGATGTCAGTGTAGCCCATGCCCCACTAGGCTTAAACAGCAACAGGATCCCAATGAAATTCACTCCCTCCAGCAATATAATCTATTCACAGTTTACTGGGCTGTGCTCTAGCTCTCCACACAGGTCACTGGGACCCAGAAAATGCACTGGGAGGTACCCTCAAAGACTTTATGTAAATTATCTCCAGTCTTCCAGGCCCCTAGTAAAACAATTCAGAGGTGACCTTAAAGACAGCTGTTAGAGAGCAGCCACATTGCACCACCATGATGACACCATTCCCATCAGTCTCTATGTTAATGGCATCCCCTAGAGTTGTGCAATGCATAGTTTGCATAACAAAATACTTCCAGCCTTATCCATTCCTCCTCCTCCTCCGTTCTGCAGGATGTAAACTTATTCTGAGACAGGAATTTGCTCACCAAAGAGATATCAGGTGGCAACACGAAATGAAAATTAGGCAGCATCCCAGAAGAAAAAGAAAGCTGTCCTCTCCATTCACCCCAGGTAACACTCTTAGGTATGCCATATTGAAATTGAGTTACTAGTTCACAAATCTGTTCCCCTTGCCAGATTATGAGCTCCTCAAGGTCAGAGACTGTACCTTATCTGAGCACCTGGTGCAGAATCTGGCACATAGTAGATGCTCAATACATCTTCGTTGACAGACAGATGGATGAATGAGCAGATGCATTTGTTTACAAATTTACTGAGTGTCTCTTCTATACCAAGCACTGTCCTAGGCACAGGCAATGCAACAGTAAATAAAACAGGCAAAACCCCATCCCTGCCCATGTGGAACTTACATTCTAGAAACCGAGTGAGTGAATAAAGGCATAAAAGCACTGAATAGAGGTAGGCCTTGAGGAAATGTCTGTATGATAATGGTTGACGGCTACAGAGCGCTAACCTCATGTCAAGGCCTGAGTCTTCATAATCTAGGAGGCAATATGATGAACTCTTTGAGAGCATGTCTATAGAACTATACTTTCAGACCCACGCTCAACTCTGCCACTTACTAACTCTGTTTACTTGGGGAAGTTACTTAGCCTCTCTGAGCCTTAGCTTCATCAGCTACCAAATGGGAATAATACAGTTATTATAAGGATTAAATAATAACATTTCCATAGAGATCACCGAGATTGGTTCCTGGCACACACTAAGCATCCATAGGTAAATAGCTATCATTACTATCTCATTTAACTCTCCCATCTGCCCTCTCTGGCTATCCTCAGCATTTTGGTAAGGCAAAAATGGAGGCTTAGAGGAGTAAAAGAAGGTTACTAAAATCACACAGATGGAAGCTAACAGAGCCAGATTCAGATCAAGCCTATTCAATTTCAAAGTCCATGTTATTAACCATAATGACTTGTGCAATGACCAGCCTTGCCAGGGTAGGCAACACAGAGGGCCTGGAGGGGCTCTTTGGGAAGAGTCTCTACCCAAAATATCTCCCCATGAGCCAACCACAGTTCCTGTGAGCCCTTGGAGGTAAAGTATCTCACTTCAAGCACCTTCTGTAAAGAAAGGACTCCCCCACCCTACAACTAATCAACAGATGGCCACCTGTAAAAGAATCATCAGAGAATGGAATTTTGGAATTACTGACTTTTTTCTAAGTCTTGTTTTATTATGGGGGATTGTACTGGAGACCAAGACATCATCTGGAAAGATCAGGTTTGGGCAGGAGCTACACCAAGCTGGGAGCAGGAGGGCCAAAGAAGGAGAAGTGGTTACAGAAGGAAAAAATACCACAAGAGCACCACAGGTTGTGGGGTGTCACGCTTTCATATAATCTGGAGCAGAAGGAAAAGGAGATAGACATGGTAAGATGCTGATGCTAGTAGGACTCATGTGGGCAGTCTCAATGCAAATGTGGCCCTTACAGAGTTGCCCTTGTCTCCCTAAAATGACTTACAAGGTGAGAAGAGGTGAGTTTTCCACACTGCTATAGGCACAAAGCATCATGACCTTCCCTTTCTGGTGTAGCAGGACAGGTACCAAGGGCATGAGGGAGCTGGAGACTGAGCTGGCCCAACACTCATCCCCACCAAAGAGAGGACAGAGCCCACCCCGAACTCCTGAAAAAGCTGAGGTACCATGGGCTAGTGATTTAACTCCACAGAGAGGAGGAGAAGAGAAAAGGTGGGATGATAGAGGAGAGAAGAAGAGAGAAGAAGAAAAGGATAGAGAAAGGTCTCCTTCCATCACAGACCTAAGTAACAGGCCAAGCAGAATTTTATCCTTCTGTTCCTTTGGGTGACGTCACCCCCGTCCATTTTCCCTATTATCCTTTTCAGGATCTGGAATGAAAACTATCCACAAAATAGCTTGTACCCTATATTCCCCAAAGTAGACTCTCTCTGCTCAAAGATCATCCATCCATATTAAAGATATCAATCACTGTATTTACCAAGGTCAAAGAAATGAACATGTTGTAGACTCAGGGGCAAAAAAGTAAGGATGGAATTGCTGAGTGACAGAAAAAGGTTGGGAATGCCTAAAGCTTACCACTATGGCTTATGAAACATTTTCAGAGCTGACATCTGATATCTGAAGATTCCTCACCATTATTTCCCCAGGGACTGCAGAAGTAAGGGAGAAAGGTCCAAACATCAGTTTCAGGGTTTAACAATGCTTGCCAATTTTGCTCCAAATAAAATTTTCTTTAATATCGATTGGGTATTAAGATTTATCAGCAGAGCTAAAAAGGCTGTTCTTTAGCCCATCCTAGAAAAGCCATTCAATAAATATTGGAGAGGTTATGGGTGGATGAGTGGGTAGGCAGACAGATGATAGGATGGATGGATGGATGGATGGATGGATGGATGGATGGATGGATGGATGGTTGGATGGATGGATGAAGAGGTAGATGGATATGGATGGATCATTGGGTGGATGAGTGGGTAGAAGAGTGAGTGGATCTCTATACCATATATAAAGATTCATCCTTTGCTTTCAGACAGAGGTACTTTGAATTAGCAGTCATTAGGAATTGGTGTATAGCACTGGAAATGGTACCATAACTAATGTAGCTTTTTATGTTATTGGAGCATATGTAGATTAACACATCAGCCCCATATAAGGACTCAATAGTTTCTCATCAAGTCACATTTTTCAGATATTCTTTTATCCTCTCTGTACTCCTTCCATTGGATATCTAATTTTCTTCCACAGAAAATATCACCTGCTAGAAGAGAACTCCAACATCCCTACCCCCAGCTCTAACCTCTGTCCTGACCTCTATTGTTTCCCCAGCTGCCCATCTGTGTGTTCATCTGCAAGCCCCATACCACTTCAATCTCATGCCTGTGTGAATACTGACACCTCCCCTCCCCACCTCAACCCAACTCCCTTATCTAACTCCTCTATCTCTAAACACTTCATCTCCATTCTCCCAAGTTTTAATAATAAAATCAGTTTTTATTATTTCCTTCCCTCCATACGTGATCAATCACCCCGTCATTTTATCTCACTATTACAAAGACCTTTTGAAAATGCTCCCAGCCTCTGATTTCTCCTCTCTACAATCAGTGCTGTGCACATGTATTTTCATTCATTTATTCATTAATGTTACTCAAAGTATTCATACGTCTATATGCTCAGTGCTGAGCTCTGCATTAGGGATTCAACGATGAATCAAACACAGCCACTGACCTGAAGTATCTCAAAATCTCAGTAAATACTTCATAAAATAATACATTAACTATATCCATCCCCTCCTCAAAAATGCTGGCAGCTCCTTATTGTCTGGGATCCACAATCATTGACCAAAATCTGTCTTGTCCTTGGCCTTCGAGGCTGGTTTTTAGTGTAAATTCAATTCAGTGCTTACAGAATAATTACTGTGAGTTGTAACCAGCCATATCAGAGCCTGGGCCCCTGCCCTATCCCTTCTCTTCTCAAAATTATGATGCTGAGACTTGGGATGCTGACTTGGGGCTCAAAGAAATAGCAGAATGGGCTAAAATTAAAATATTGGTGATAAATCTGATAGTCTTCTGGAGCCAGGAATGCTGATGCTGAAAGATAAGAAAAAAAGAAGACTAATAATAATAGTAAAAATACTCTCCTGGAATAAAAGAAATCAAGAAGCTCAACCCTGAAGTGTGCAGTTCTGGCACTTCTGAGCCATACTGGTCATAGACCTTAAAAATGCTAGATTGGCTCCTAGAATGACCTCTGTGATCCATCCTGCTTACCATTCCTTCTGATGGGAGCCACAAAGAAAAATTCTCAATTAAAAAACATATGAGTGAATGGAAAGAAGAAGAGGAAAGAGGAGAAGGTGGAGAAGGAGAAGAGGAGGAGAAGGAAGAAGGAGTGGGGAGGGGAGGAAGGAGAGGGAGGAGGAAGAGGAGGAGAAGGAAGGGGAAGGAGAAGGAGAAGAGGAGGAGGAGGAGGAGGATGGAGAAAAGGAAAAGGAAGGTAAGAAAAGGAAAAGAAGGAAGGAAAAGAGTTGGCACTTTAGGGCGCCTGGGTGGCTCAGTGGGTTAAGCCTCTGCCTTCGGCTCAGGTCATGATCTCAGGGTCCTGGGATCGAGCCCTATATCGGGCTCTCTGCTCAGCAGGGAGCCTGCTTCCCCCTCTCTCTCTCTGCCTGCCTCTCTGCCTACTTGTGATCTCTCTCTCTGTCAAATAAATAAATAAAATCTTAAAAAAAAAAAAAAGAGTTGGCACTTTATTAAACCTCAGTACACTAGAGTGAACAGTGTCCAGAGAGAGAGAATGTCCAGTTTCTATGAAAAGCATTTGTTTGGATGGCTTTAGGGAAGTCATGAAAACAATTTTGGAGGAGGATACTGAATTCAAATTGAGCCTGCCCTTATGAGCCAAAAGAAAGAAAAGGATGGGCAAGGGGAAATCCCACCCCATGTCCTGAGAAACCGCTCTGTTCCTATGCGTGCTTGGAAGAATTGGGAGGATCAGAGGAAATGTGTATATTTACAAGCTCAGCAAAGAGAAAAATGCCACCATAAAACTGAGGGGGAGGGATAATATAATAAAACAATACAGAATGTCCTATAACCACAGAAACAGTAACTATGCTAAAACAGAAATAGCTTATTAAGTTAAAACAACAGTAAATCTGTCAGAACAACCCATACTAACTCTCATCTTATGATAGTAAAAAGCCTCTTCCTGGCCTATTGTCTTATACTTTCATTAAACTACAGTTTTATAAAGATAAATTATTGCTGATTCTTGTTCAATTCTCAGAATGAAATCTAGTTAAACCCTTAATTTGGGAGATACATCTTTTGCAAGTGACAGATCCTTAATGGACAGTTCCCAAATCCTGACAACTTGGGGATCCAAGGCATAGAAGGACTGAGCCTGAGCCCAACAGGTGGGATTCAGAAGGCTATGTAGATGTGGCCACTTGTGACCACACAGAGGGGACTATCCCCAGGCACCTTCTAACCAAGGAATAGTCGAACAGGAAACTAACGTTTCCCTCCTCCAGCTAAGAAGGTTCATATCTCAGGGGAAGGTGAAGTTCAAACCAGCCAATTCTATTCCCTTATTCACAAGACAGGTCTATAGTCTTTATAAATCCCCAAGCCCACTCAGCACTGTATATATCAAACAACACAGGGATTTTCGTATGTCCCTGCTGGCTAAACCTGGGGTCTGAACCACTTACCTTACGCCATTCCCTGACTGACTTGCTCTCAATTCTTCTCACCTTTAAGTAGGCCACTTGTTTCATTGTTTGTTCCCAACTTGGTACTGACTATAACTATGGTTTTTCCACTACCATATCTTAGGGTTTTCCTTGCAGCAAGCCTTCCTCCCTGACCCATGCAACCACAGGAGCATCTGTTGGAGTCTGCCCACAGAGAGACTGGTCCTCCTGTACTGGGGATTATCCAGGTCTGATGGGGGAGAGGGGTACCTTAGCTCCTGCACAACAGAAGAAGTGAAAAAAGGGGTGTGGGCAGGGATCGGGGTACTGGGAGGGATCTCAGTGATGCATGCCGCCCCAAGCCCTTAGTGCAATGGAAAACTGTGTATTGATTACGTTAATATAAAGGAACACACTTTGGATAAAGTTATCCTGGGTCCTGTTTCACTATGACAGCCTGGAATTTAATTGATATTCGGTAGACAAACATTTTTGTGGTAGTGTCTCAGGAAAGCATTCTTGTTTTCAGTGCCACCCACATATCCAGTTTTATAAGCGAAATTATTTCCCCTACTTGAGAACTGCCAAGAATGAGCTTAAGTACTTGATATAGCCATGTTATTTTTCACACCACTTAGCACCCCATACAACAACCAAAACCCCTCTTCCACATATCCAAACCCTACCCCTAGTCTCACTTCCTCCTCCCCAGCCTCTCATCTCACCCACACAAACCAAATGTTCTCACCCTGACCTCATCCTCCTCTTTCTCCATCCCCAACCCCCAACCTTCCCTGCAGGCCAGCTCAAGCTTTAGCCTCTGAATTGCCTTTGCCTTCAGAGCCAACTTCTATGCTTCACACTCTGATCAAATCTCACCTCTTCCTTGGAGCCTTTCTTGGTTCCTCCATGTTGGAAGTAATCTCTCCCTCTCTTGATATCCCCAGACACTGTGCTAGAATTCTAGTCCCATTATAGCATTCATCCTTGTCTACCCAGTATAACTGGGTGACTTACTGAGAAAGAAAGTAACTGGTGTACACACGGTTTTTCCCATATCCACCTCAGGATAAAGGAGCCAACATTGCCTTTTTTCCTGAGATCCAAGTTGGTCTTTACACACACATGCATGTGTGCACACAGAATTTATATTTCAGACCCACTGAGGAAGACGGAGCTTGGGATACTAAAGGGGAGGTATGGAGATGAGTGCTGAGAGAGGAGAGGGAGAAGCCACTGTCTTGAGGAGACAAGTTTCCTTGAGACAGGGGCTGAGGAGAAATGCCAGTGGCCTCACTGACAGGCAGCACCTCAGATGGCAGCATTTCAATGACTTCCGCCAGAGCGTGAAGACTGGGAGGCAGATGGACAGACTTACTCTCTAGAGGGCCACTGTGTAGGCAAAAGGGCAATGGGAGGATGGAAACACCATGACCCAAGGATCTTGGCCCATCCCTGGTTTGGGGTACCAGAATTCATCCATGTATAAAGTATACCCCATTAATGACTGAGATTTAATTTCCCACCAAACATGCAGATGGAGACCCATGGCAGATAAAATTTGATCTGGAAAAGTAAGGGATTATGGCATGGATTGTCTTAAAAATTCATACCTGCTGTATCTGTGTTAAATCACTCATAGGCATGCTTGCCTTCCCAGCTGCTGTGAGAAGCCCTGGAACAGGGGTCTTTTCCTCCCTCGTCCTACCCTCCCCCACCCCACCCCAAGGTTTCCTGGCCCTGAATTATTGAAAGCAGTCCCTGAGGTGGCAAAATAAAAACTAAAGGAAATGATGCCGTTTCACTGGCAGTTTGCAATCCACAACCATAAAAGGCGAGTGGCTAGGTCATCTTTCCATAAATCCCCAATTCTGCTGGAAAAGCAGACAAAGGCAGCTGGGGAGCCAGACTACCGCTTTGTTTTTGCAACTCTTTCCATTGCAATGCCCTTTATATATGCAGCCCGGGTGGAATGCATCATAAAAGGTGACATTTTATCACAGCAGTTTGTAAATTTTACAGAGGCAGTCTCCCTGTAAATCACCCAGCTTATTCCCTTGCTGACTTTATTACAGCAAATCCAGTCATGGATAAACTGTATGCCAGTTTACTTGAAATTTATCTTTTTTATTCAAGCTGAACTGAGTCCTTTTAATATTCTTCTCTCTTCTAATGATAAGGCATAATGATAACCTTATTTTCTATTCAGACAGCTTTAAGGACTCTCATTTCTCTGGAAATGCAGTTCCTATTCAGGGCCTCTTTTCCAGAGCCATTTAGAATTTGTTTGTTGTGTCAGAAGAAGTGGGCACCTCCCCACGCCAGGTTTTTAAGGCCCTAAAACTTACATGTGTTTTTATTCTTCTTTTTCCCACAGCAGGTCTGCTTACTAGGGCCCAGGGGTTTTCTCTCCTATGACAGCTGTGCAGAGACCTCCTTCTACCCACCTAGCCCACCCACCCACCTACCATCCCACCCTCCAGATCACGTGCTTAGGCATAACACGTGCATGGAAGTGCTCATCCACCCACCTTCCTGATAACAGAATTAATCTGATGCTCTTCTAACAGCCAATGGCTAAACTTTCTGGCCATTGTTCTCATCTGGTCAACAAAATTCAGGGTTAGGAAACCTCTTGTTGCCACAGCACAAGTCTGAGCAATTCAGCCCTGTGCACAGACACACAGATGCAAAACCCAATAGGCTTTTCCATACCAGGAAAGTGGTAGCATTTTTAGAAAAATAAATCAGAAGTTTTAGCATGACATGGAGCAGTAGGAACGGGAATTAAATTAGGTGGGACTTCAGAGATGCAGACCATATAGAAATGTAGTCTGAACTTAAATAATTGCATGTGAAAAAACTGAAATGTCTCCTTAATTAAAGTACATTATTCATTTTTTTAATTCCTTTTTTTTTTTTTAAGATTCATTTATTTAGTTGAGAGAAACCACAAGCTAGGGGAGGGGCAGAGGGAGAAGCAGACAGCCCGCTGAGCAGAGAGCTGGATGGGGGTCTCAATCCCAGGACTCTGGGATCACGACCTGAGCTAAAGGCAGACGCTTAACCAACTGAGCCACCAAGGACAGATGCTAGTGTGATTAGAAAGGGCACTTGGGATGCCCAGATGGCTCAGTTGGTGAAGCGTCCAACTCTTAGTTTCAGTTCAGGTCATGATCTCAGGGTCCCGAGATTGAGCCCTCAATTGGGCTCCATGCTCTGTACAGAGTTTGCTTGAGATTCTCTCCCTCTGTCACTCCCCCAGCTTACGTTTTCTCTCTCTCCCTCTCACTTTCTCAAATAAAATAAATAAATAAATCTTAGAAAGAAAGGATAGAAAGAAAGAGAAAAAGAAAGAGTAATCAATTGGAAGTCAAGAACACTACATTCTAACAATAGCCCCATTACTAGCCAATTTTGAACCTTAGGCAAACCCCTTGACCTCTCTGGGGCTCAGGGTTTCATTAAAGGCCAGTTTGAGGGGCTGCCTGGGTGGCTCAGTGGGTTAAGCCTCTGCCTTCAGCTCAGGTCCTGATCTCAGGGTTCTGGGATCGAGTCCCACATCAGGCTCTCTGCTAGGCAGGGAGCCTGCTTCCTCTCTCTCTCTCTCTCTCTCTCTCTGCTTGTGATCTCTCTCTCTGTCAAATAAATAAAATCTTAAAAAAAAAAAAAAGGCCAGTTTGAAAAAGGAATAGCTGCATGAGTAAGAGGGGTAGTGACCTGAATAAAGAAAATGAAAACAAAACAAAACAAAACAAACTTCCAGACCCCCAAATAATAATAGAGACTAAAACTTAACACAAAAGATACACTCTTATTTCTCTTTGCCCTTTTCCATACTCTTTGTCTATCTGACCTTATTAAATATACAAAAAGAACCACTTTTTAGGTATATATCTCAGGTGAGGATACAGAAGAATCACAATGCTGGTCAATGATAGAACTGCTCCCCAAATTAAGTGTGCTAACTCCCAGCTTAGGACATTTCATCTACCTGTTAGGGGCTGTCCTCAAGTTGTAAGAAAGGGGAGCATTAGAAGCCATATGGCTTCAATAAATCTCAGAAGGCGTGCTATTTCATCAGAATGGCAGCTGAACCGATGTCATAGAACATGATGTGCTTTAGTATGGAAAAGCGGCAAAAGATTCCCTCTGAAGTTCTCTGGGCACTCTCTAGAGAACCATTCTTGCAAATCCATTTGAGAAAAAAACTAGGGGTCTTGTAAATCGGGAACATTTCCATCATCTTGGAACTCCCATTTTTTTTTGTCAAAGGAGAAAAATGCAATGTATCAAATATTTGGATGCAAATTAAATGTATATAAGATACCTGGAAAAATGAGTCAAGCTCTAATTCCAAAGACTGTTGGAATGACATTCATGTTATTCATGCAGTGCTATTCTGAATTTCCCCTTCCGGAATTGAAATCACTCTTTCTTCCTTCTTTTCTTTTCTTTTTTTTTTTAAGATTGATTTTATTTATTTATTTATTTATTTATCTATCTATCTATTTGAGAGAGAGTGAGTGAGAGGCAGAACATGAGCTGGGGGAGGGGTAAGTGTAGAGGGAGAAGCAGATTCTCCGCTCAGCAGGGAGCCTGACACAGCGTTCAATCCCAGAACTCCAGGATCATAACCAGAGCCAACGGCAGAAGCTTACCTGACTGACCACCCAGGTACCCCCAGATCACTCTTTCTAAGGCAACTTCTGTTTTGTGTGATCTGAAATGAACCCGGTATTTCTTTCCTTTCATTTCTCAAACCCGCTAATTGTTTTTTGAGTCACTAGTTACTTAAAAAAAAAAAAAATAGCTGATTTGAAAATAAAATGCAAAGTTATTACTATCCAAAAGGGGGGGGGGATGTGTTGTCAGCAATTTACAGAAATAAAAAGCACCCATTCAACTGTGCGGTAAAGTAAACGTCTTAAATGATCTGTGTGTAGATTTGGCACAACTTTTATACAAAGTAGGATAAGGACTCTAAAGTAGCACTGCATGCTCAAGTCTAATTATAAGATGTAGTTACTTAATTACATATTGTTAGTACCTGATTACATAGATCTGTACTAATTCTGTAATTGTGCTTAATTATATTAATTAAGCTAGTAATCAACCCACAAAAAAATACAAAGAATTTTGTATGAAGAAAAACCTTAGTAAACTGGATTATACTTAGCAAGAAATAGCCTTTAAAAGCAAAGCTGTTTCTCACACTTTTTCCACCCACAACCTCCCAACCTAGAACTACTGTCGTAAAATGTGCCTCTGCACAGATGCACTCCCAGTGTAGACTTGGTCATGGGGGGAGAAACAGTGACCTAAAGCAATGGAAGAAACCTTGAGGCCACTCAAATTCTCTGTCTTTACAATAAGGGAAACTGAGCCCCAGATAGGCTATCCAACTTGTCTGAACTTACACAACTGGTGAATGGCAGAAACAGACATGAAACCCAGTTATCCAAATTCCCAGTTCAGCGTCCTTTCCCTTTACCAGGTCTTCATGCAGGAAGCCACAGACACATGGCTGGAATTTGGGAGTCTCAGAGACCAGGGCAATTGAAGAACACTTGCAGTCCAAGATCTTGCTTTCTCCATTCAACTCAGCATTAGCTATCTGCGATTGTGTTTAGCAACCTAATTCCAAAGAGCAGGGCCTTAACCTGGCAGGAATTTTTATTTCCCTCAAATAGCATAAACTCAGAGAAGACAGAGGAGAGCTCCACATAGATGATCTGGACCCAGGCACTTCTAACTTTCTGCTCTGCCATTCTTAGGGTAAGAACCTTGTTCTCATTCTCTTCCAATGGCTATATGATCTCCATTCATGATTTCTGCATTCCAAGCAACAGGAGGGGCATAAAAGAAGAAGCAAGAAGGAGTGGTGCTTATATTAAGGAAGTAGAGCTTTTCCAGAAACCTTTGGCTTACTTCTCAGGAGCTAGAACTTTGTGACATGGATAGTATTAGTTGCAAACTAGGTTGGGAATGAGGTTCTTTAGCTGACCACATGCCACAGAGCACAAACCAAGGTTCTGTTAATAAGAAAGAGAGTCCAGGAGACCATCCGCATCTGCCACATTTAATGAATCTGTCCTTGGGGGTGTTAGATACACAGAAAGGAAACAAAGATACAGAGATGCTAGACTTAGTATTTAAAAAAAAAGGATACAATGTCAGGGAGGCTGGGCTTCAATTCCCTTACTTGAAAAATGAGAGGGATGGACAAGCACAGTGATGTCCACACTTTTTTTTAGCAACAGAACCCATCTTGCAAAGGGACTTTGTGCTGAACCCTAACTATGAAACAGATCACAGGAGAGCTGCTTCTTTCTCTGTGAGACACTGGCTGGGGAAGCAGGGAGGGAGACTGCAGTGGGCACAGAGACCCCTTTAAGGAAGGACTTGCTGCCACTGCCGCATTTCACTCTTAGCCTTTTGGGCGCTGCCTCATTTGTAGAGAGTCCTCTCAACCAAGGCCAACCTCCTTCCCCTGGGCAGCCCACATTCAGTGATGGCCCAGCCACCTTGGCCTGAGTCAGAGCAATGAGGATGGGCCATTCTAGCTCCAGGCTCCTGTGCGGTGGACACAGTCATTGGTCTGCGTGCACCAGGATCTCTTCCCCTGTGCACTCCAGCTTTCCCACACCCTCACACAGGGACTGATCCAAGGGTACTCCTTAATAAACACCCTCCACTTTACACTCTATCTCTGGATTGGCTTCCTGGGAAACCCACCCTGCTACAATGAGGTCAACAGCCGGCCCTTCAATTCCCCCTTCCCTCAACTCCATGGAATCCAGTATAAAAACCATTTAGTTGATTGCTTCCAAAGTTCAAATGCAACAATGTTACAAATCAAACGAGCGATGACTGAGGTGTGGAAATACAGGGAGTACAGGGAAAGCTGGCAGCTGAGTTGCCTGGTCTGGGGAAGGCCTCTTGGGAAACGTGAATTAGAGCAAAGAAATAGAGGAGCAAGAAATAACAAGATATAGCTGCAAGGAAAAAAACAGATGCAACATCTTTTTGATGGTGGATTCTGCTGTCAGATTTACACAACTAGTATCCTACTCAATTAAAAATGGATATTATCGGGAATATAATATAATCTAGCTTCTTTGCTAATTAGTAGTCCATTACCTCTCAGAATACTTATTAAGCCTCCAGGGAGGGCTTCTCCAGGAAGGATGGAGTCTTTGGGAGGCCTTTGATACAACTGCATTGCATTGTGTACATATATATACGTATATGTATATGTGTATACACACATATATATGTATAGCCTGCTTCCTTCTTTGGAGAGAACAATCAAGAGTGCTGATGGAAATCTCTCCTCTGGGGACACCTGGGCAGCTCAGTCAGTTAAGCATCTGTCTTCGGCTCAGGTCATGATACCAGGGTCCTGGAATCAAGTCCCACATCGGCTCCTTGCTCAGTGGGAAGCCTGTTTCTCCCTCTGCCTGCCCCTCCTGCTTGTGCAATTTTTCTGACAAATAAATAAATAAACTCTTTAAAGAAAAAAGGAAGGAAAGAGAGAAGGATGGATGGATGGAAGGAAGGAAGGGAGGGAGGAAGGAAAGGAATCTCTCCTCTGATCAGCCAGAGAAAGTAACCGCCCAGGATTCCTGATCTTTCCTGTGTGTCAAAGGACGGGTGCTGAAATTGGTCCTTCCAAGAAAGAAGCCTTCCTGTCCCTATCCCTAGCCAGGAAAAATGGCAGGACAGTGCGACTGGGAGCGTACAGAAGGTCACCCCAGTGGCTGCCTTCCTGAAAGGGCTCCTTTGAATCACAGAATCTCAAAGACAGGAAGAACTTTAACAGATCACAAACAAATCAGTTTGAGAATCACAAACTCCCTTCCCTGACCTGACTCCATCCCTGCTAACAGCTTTCCCAGCTGCAACCAAGCCACACTGGAAAGGCAGCAGGGCAACCCTATCTCACCTTTGCAAAGTTCCATGCATCAGAAAGTTCTTGCTTATACTGATCCCAAATCTGTTTCCCATAGTTTCCACATTTTGGAGCCAAAATAATCCAATTACATCATTCGCATGAAAATTAAATGTCATCCCATATACCACGCCTCTTTGAATATTAGTGGAATCCTTTGCTACCTCCTCCTAAAGACTTGCAATTTGTCCTTAAAACCCAGCTCATGGGGTACCTGGGTGGCTCAGTCAGTTAAGTGTCTACCTTCAGCTGGGGTCATGATCTCAGGGTCGTGGGATCAAGCCCCACATCCAGTTCCCAGCTCAGCAGGGAGCCTGCTTCTCCCACTCCCTCTGCAACTACCCCTACTTGTGCTCTGTCAAGTAAATAAATATAATCTTAAAAAAAAAAAAAAAAAAAAAAAACAGCTCCTGGCCTTACAGGAATCCAAGGACTCCATCCCCACCAATGTAATCACGTGGGTGTGCTCCTGATGCCAGCCAATGGCTGAGTGTGTTAAGGATATTAAATCCTGGAAAACACAGGATGATCAGACAGCTAACTTTGGCTAGAGGACTCCCCAAAGGCCTTGCCAAATCTTTCCTTAGCCTGCATGACAATCTAGAATGCTTCCACCCAACCTCTCTTCCCTCTCTGCTGCAACTGGGTAAGACTTATATTGTACTCTGATGGCCTTCTCAGCCTTCCCTGGCTCTCTCCCTATTATTCTCCCAAGGCATTTCCCTTAATAAAATCATTACATGTTTAATCCATATTGGGATCTGCTTCTCAGAAGTCCCAGACTAGTGTATCTACCCAATTCCACATGGACATTCCTCTCCAAGAGGGTTACCCTCATCTATACATAACAACTCTGTAGTCAGGAAAGTGCCACTCAACCATTTCCTCCTTTATTTTCAGAGCTGTGCTTTCATTAATGCAACCTAAATTGTACTCACTTTTTATCAGCTATCTCACAATGTTGACTCAGATTGAGTATAGCATTCAACAGCCTCCTTTTGAATGGGAATACAATTCTTAGCCTCCAGCCCATTTCAACCCTTGGTTAAGATGCAACACAAATTTCACTTCCTTCAAGAAGGTTTCCTGACACATGCCTTCCTTCCCAAACACTTAGCATGTACCACTCTTATGTAATAGTATACAACTTTTTCCTTCTTAAACGTAATAGTATACAACTTTTTATCTCCCCAGAACAAAGACCATATCTTAGTCGTCCCCTAAGTCCAGTGCCTAGATGGCAGAAAATAATTCTTAATTTGATTAATAAACAAATGTCATTTCTCTTTAGGTAATTTTAAAGCTCCTTGGGGGCAGAGATGGGGTTTTTGTCTTTTGAATCCCCTATAGTGCCTTGTTCAAGGATGATTACACACAGAAGTTCAATAAGCCTGTATTGCATTCAACTGAACTCCTAAAAGGCAATGGCGACACCTCAGTCCCTGTCAACCCCAGGTCAAAAAGGATGTTCAGAGCTAAGGAGCCAGAAGGGAAAGAGATGGAATAAGTTGGGCTTTCCTCTATGGGTGGGACGATCTTGTCCCCAGACTGCCATTCTAGAACCTACCCACCCCTACCTCTGATCTGGGCTCCACAGAATAACCACAATCATCTTTCAAAATAGTTTTTCATAATAATCTTTTCAAAAATGAGATGTCAGTCTTTTGTTCAAACCCTTTTGGTGGCTTCACACTGCACTGAGAATAAAAGTCCAAACTCCGTTTTAGGGTCATGAGGCCTGCATGACCTGCCTCTAGTCACCTTCCTGACCTTGTCTCCTGCCACAGTCTTCCTCATGTGCCATAGCTTAGTGCTCTGACCTCCTTTCATTTCCCCAAACCCAGCCTGCTCTCTCTGTTCCTGGAGCCTCCCAGCACTGCTTCCTCTGCCTAGACCACTTCTTCCTGCAATAGCGTCTCCTTTTCCTTCTGCTTCCAACTTAAATGCTGCCAACGCAGCCCATCACACCTGCAACCCTCCCTTGCTGTGCTTGATTCACACCCTTCATGGCAACCATCACAATTGATAACTGAGTGGCCCATGTTCACTTTTCTCAGGAATAACTTGCCGTCTATCCCCTCAGGACAAGCAATGCTCAGGATGGCTTCAGGAAAGAGTCCTCCTCCCATCTCAGCCAACACTGTGGCTTTCCCCAATTCTGCTGACCCTCTCAGACCTGGCTGCTCCTCCCACGATTTCTTCTCAAACTTGAAATGTCCACCTGATGCATCTGCTTTGGGCTCCATGACCCATTTCAAGGTGAATCCCTGTGAAAGCCATCAGGCTCTAAACAACTCATTACCTAAGAAATGTTAGGTCTTCTCCATGCTTCACAGGAGTCAAATGAGACTTGAGTGGAAAGCGAGGGAGGATATTTGATGAGGCCCCTTTTCTCCCTAAAATTATTGTGCGGCCATTTCTATGCTTCAGATACCAGCTTGTTGGGGGCAGGGTCCCCTGCTGAGCTTCTTCCTCCCAAAGTCCCCTCAAGAAGTGAGTTGAGTGGCCTGTCTGGCCTCACATCCCAAACCTATCCAACAGCCTCTACGTCCACCCTCCAAACCCAGGGTTAGGCCAGGGTTCAGTACTAGCTCTAAACTCTCCCCTTCCTCTCCCCTCCCCTTCCTCTCCCAGACACCTCACCAATAGCCCAGGAAAGACTCTTGTCTCCAAAAACTACTCAATTGTCATCACGCATTCTCTCCTATTCTGTGGTTTATGATTTTTAAAAAAACCCAAAAACAAAACTCCATATCACTCATATTATTTTCCTTAATATTCAAAACTTTTAGGATTTAGAAACAATAACTTTCTCCTCAAACACCTGACTCTGTAAAAACTCAGGGTAAGGAGAAACTGTATTGGAAAAAAGATGATGAGGGAAGTTCACTAAAAAGTTAAGATCTGAGGCAGACTTTGCAGAATGGATGAGACTTTACTAGGTAGGCTAATGCAGGCCAATGAATGACTCCATGCAAAGAACAGCTGTGGGGAGGGTGACTGAATTGGACAGAGCCATTTGAGGGAAAGGTGCAGAAAGGGATTGGAGAGGCATGGGATGTCTAGGTCATAGGAGACACTAAGAAACAGGTGTGTGAGTGTGAAGTTTATGCATAGTCATGAGTGGGCCATTCTGGAGCAAGGAGGGGTTTATGGAAAGCAGGATCTTAGAAACATTAATTAGATGACTCTGTGGAGTGGCCCGGATGAGCCAACCACTCAACTCCTTTCAAAGCAATTGTGAACAAATAGACCATTATACATGTGGGCTAAGTAACCCCTTTGGAAGACACTTTTATGCTGACTTTGATCACTGAAGCAGTTCAGCTATTAGGCAAAAGTTGTGGGCATGGACGGTCTGTGAAGGAGGGTTTGAACACTTACAGTACAAAGCAGAAAAAAGAAGAGATGTAGATAAAATGTTGGCACAGACTGCACAGAATTTTTGGAAAATTGAAGAATAGGACTAGTCATATGTTATTGCTCCCTGCAGTTCTCAGACTGGAAGAGCTCTTGCTCCCTTCAGAGTCTAGATTTCAGATTCTCTTTGTTCTGTTTCCAGATTCTTCTTGGGCCACAACTTAAAATCGCAGGGCCTCCTCACTAAGCTAGCCTCCACAGCTCCTATTAATGAAGTCTAAAAACCAGGAAAGGAAAATGCTTGCCAAGTTGCCAATCCTGACTCTCCCTTAGCAAAGGTCCAGCTGAAGAGCTTCCATAAGAAGGCTTTCCCACTGAGCTCCCTGGGGTCTGCATAGAAAAACACAGGCAGGGCCCGTGGCTTCCAAATGAGAGACTGGCTCTGCTCAAAGGAGCCATCATGTACCTGGTTGCCTGATTGTCTGTTTGCACCCAATCCCACTGTGGAATTTGAGCACAGAGGCTCAGTAAAGGAACCTTCATCTCTTGTAACCACAGCATCCCCACATGGCTTTTTATATTTAAAAGCACTTGCACATGCAGGTGGTAGAGGCTGACCATTTCTTTCCTCCCGATCTCCTGACATCCGTGATGCTACTGGGAATAGAATCTCCCAGGGCTCTGGGCAACTGGAGGATATTGAAGTGGATAATCCTCCTGACCCATGCCTCCAGGGAGACAGCCACAAGGCATCCAGAGCTGCTTCTAACATAGACACATTTGGAAACCAAGGTGTTATTCTGGCTATTTCTTCTGAGCAAGAATGGGGGCAGGTTTGAGGAAAGCTGAGATGGGGAAAGAGGGCACCTGGGCCCCAGGGCTGGAGACAAGGAGCTGGAGGGTTTGTGAGCTGGAGCTAGGACTGCTCAGTTCAGCCCCCTGAAGCCCAGAGCTCTGTAACAGGACAGAGGAGCTCCCTCTTCCTGACACACAAATGGGATTTCAGGGAGCAAAGTCTTCTGAGGTACTTCTCTGCCCGAGGCTAGCAGACAGTCAAGGTATCTCTCACTCACTACTGTCTCTAGTTAACTTTCTCTGGTCTTGTGCATGTCCTGTCAAATTTGGATTACTTCCTTCAAAATATAACAAGGAAGCTCATCCCTCTACCACATTAACTTTGTGAAATCTTCCAGGCACTCAGTCTCCTGGAATGATGCCAGGAGGAATACCCTCTTTCCAGCTTACTCTCTTTTCCTTTTTCCCCAGGTACAGCTAAAATACTGGATAAGCCTTCATTCCACAAAAGCATACTAAAACAATGAGTAGAAAATGCGACATTACACATATTTCCAACATGGAAGAAGATTATGCTTCAAAGACACATGGTTATTCCCTGGATGCATCAGCTTGGAAAATCCCCTCCCTCATATCTGAAACAGACAGGAGCACACTGTTCCATGAGTTGGGGCTTCGTTTTAGAAGGGACGTCTGCCAAGGCTAACTCACCTCTCACAACATGGGCTCCCCTCTGCGGTAGCTAGCACCTTCCAACAAATCTGTAAGCCAAGCCCCCATAAGTCCCCCCTGTTTAGCTGCTTATCCTGGTTCATGATTTTTCATCATTGAACAAGTCCTGTTTCTACAGAATGAGTGGGAGAAATTTAATGCCCTTTGCAGGAGTGCTTTCCCTTTTCTCTCTCCTTCCTTACCTCCAGCAGAGTCCCAATGTCCACAGGAACCCTAAGGTACTTCTCCACAGTCTCCCATTCCACCATGATAAAGCTGACAATTCCTAGGCATTCTACAGTCTCTACTGAAGGGAAAGACACAGGTGCCATGTTTCATCCCACACATGCCTTTCCCACCCATTCCTGGCCATAGCTTATGGGGCCAGAGGTGAATTCTCTGAACCAAGACAACCAAATAGAAGACTGGCCAACAGCCTATACAAAACATTTTCTGTCTCTGAAATTTGAACTAGGAAACATGGAAAATTCTGCTCCATCATCAATGGAAGCCAAAACTAAAAGATGCCTTTGTGTAGAGGTGGGGCCACGGCCTGCTGAGTTCAAGTGTAAACTACATAGTTATGAGGGAGAAAAAGCTATGAGTAAGAAACAGAAGACCCATGACAAGGGAGAAGCAAAGCAGTCATGTACTGGGAGACAAAGATGTCCTATGGAGGGAAGGAACCCAATCCCTAGACCCTGGGGTGATTTCCATTCTATATGTAGCATTATCCCACACACCACTAATACTCCTATATTTTGGTCTTCTAATATGCATATGCTCACACATGTAAATGCACTGAAATACATATGCACATTCCCGATTGGAGAGATGTGTGCATGGAGCCAGTCCCTGTTCTAGTAATATTTTGTATGAGCTTTAGTTCCTGTTTGAATTCAGTCTTAACACATAACCTACTATAGCTATGTATAGCAACAACACCTTCTTGGTCAAGCATAGAAGACTTTTCAAAGAATTTACAATTTTTGGTATAATTTTAAAAATTAATGAGCTCATGCACAAGATGTGCGCTGCATGTTGTATCTCAAAAAACTTCTTTTTTTTAAAGAATGAACTTGGGGCACCTGGGTGTCTCAGTTGGTTAAATGACTGACTCTTGGTTTCAGCTCCAGTTGTGATCTCAGGGTCATGAGATGGAGCCCTGCACTGGGACTCTCCCTCTCCATCTGCTCCTCTCCCCTGCTCTCTCTCTCTCTCTAAAATAAGTAAATAAGCTTTTAAAAATAAAATAGAATGAACTCAAAGATGCCTACAACTCTAAAAAATATCAAAATAATACCTTATACTTATCTCAGACTTTAAACTTTCTTAAGCCGGTTCATATTCAGTATGCTAACAATTCTTGAGATTGGTTAAGTTACCAGTGTGAGTGAGCCTTGTTTTTAGAACAGAAATATAACATCACGCTTGGTATGCTGGTAGCAAATTCTGCATAGAACCTTTGTCTCCGTCAATCCTAATCTAGCAGCAACAGTTTAATTATTCTGCCCTAGATGATCCTAATACTAACACAATTCAACAATGCAGATAGGAGCAAATACTTTAAGTCACCTACTCTTGAGACAGGCATTTCCTAGTGTTGGGACAGATGTCCTGACATCCAGGTCACTGATTTATGCTTTATACATGCTGAATGGCACACTTTCTTAGCTGTGCGGGGGAGCGGGGGTTCAGAACCTCCTCTCACCTAGCTAATTCACGGCTTTATGGTTCCTGCTATATATATCCCCTGGTGCCGGACACCTCAGATGACCAATGACAATTTTGACAGCTCCACAGCAAGTTCTTAAATTCTGCTGTCACCATTGGAACCACCGTTCTCACAGGAGCTGTGATTCTGCAGTGTGCTTTAGATACGATTGAGTATCAGCAGTATGGATAAATGGATCATGCATACTTGAGGTCCCAGATGAGAGATCCTGGTCATCACGTAACTTTGAAAAATAAGAAATAAATCACGGTCAAAAAAAAGAGAGGAGATTCTAAATGCTGCTGGCTTTTATTTTTAAAACCTTATAAAAATAGTATTAATTTTTAGCATCTTTTCTGAAAGTTGGGCATCAATATAAAGAATGTGATATACTTTTCAACCATAGCTTTGTATTAAAAGCCAGGCCTAAAATACTAGTACTGTTTGGATTTGGATCAAGCATATGCTTCCCACAGAAGTGCCCTACCTGGTTTGAGCTGACTTTCTCAAAGTCTTTGAAGGTAAGATAAGCTCACAGGTGAGAAAACCAAGGATAGAGAGATTCAGTGTCTTGTCCATAGTGGCTCAGATAGCCAGTGACAGATAGGAATAAGATCCCAGACATTAGGACATTGAATAAAGAGGTGGTATTGGTCTTCTCCAAACACATAACAAATTTTCTCTAAACCTAATGACAGAGAGACCTTAAAAATAATAACACTGAATTAAAGCCTGAGACTAAGCTAGGATCAGCACAACCAGCCAGCAGCACCACCATCTCTGGCTGCTACAGCAACAGACCCTTCCACCAGAGCAGCCTAGACCTTCTAGAACCATCTGCAGTGAGTGTCAGCAAGGAAGGAAACCAGACACTGCCCACCACACACTTGGAGAAAGTCAGCTGAGGCTTCTTTAAAATTTCTTCTGCTCCATGCATGGAAAAGAAATGGTTCAACTTTGAGGCCCTATGGAGACATTATCTTCATATCCTGGAAACATTCGTTATTCACATCCTCATCAGGTAAAAACATCACAAAGGCTTTTAGGGTTGGGATGTCACATTACGACAGTCATGTCCCAAAGGAACATTGGCATTTCTGGTTGTCCAGAGTCGGGGCAGGCGTAACCAGTACCAAGTTACAGGACCGGGTTTTAATTTCTGAATGGCAAGTCTACTACTTAGAAATATAAATGACCTCTCTGTGTCCCCACAGGTAAGCACAGAGCTGTGAACTATACACCTATGCATGTATGCATCTGGTGAATTAAAATTATAGCTTTTCCTTAACAACAGTTTTATCTCCTGGCTAATGCCCATGAGTTAGTCAGGAAGTCAGCAACAAATTTGACCTTAACCAACAGTTCTCAAAGGCAAGACGACTTTCTTCAGAAGAGATTGCTTTAATACTACTCCAGATAAATGTAAATATATCCAATTTTGAATTTTACGTAGTAAGCAAAGGTAACACCTGTCAAGGGTGGGGTCCATAGACCCCTGTTTCAGAATCAGCCAGTGTAGCTGTTAAAATTGCAGGTAATTGGCTCCCAGCCTGGACCTAACAAATCAGAATCACTGGGGTTGAGACCAGAAAACTGAAAATTTCATAGGCATCCAGGAAATTCTTATGGATCTAAGGAAGAACTGGGAAAAGACATAAAAGCTCAAGCTCAAGTTTCAAAGTCAGCCCTGCCAAGGCCTGTGTCCCTAAGAACCAGACTTGCTAATCCTATAGAAGCCCTTTCCTCATCATCAAGTGGAGTCCAGGCATGGTCTGGCTCCCCTGCAGCTGGCCTCTAACTTGGGGGTGACAATCTTTAGACCCTACACACCACCATGAGCATCCAGCTACCAACATCCCAACCTGCTCCATGGGGGTAGCTGTCTGTCAAGCCACCAGTCCAGGTTCTCCTTTAACCTCAACTTTCCCATAGGGAAGCTCTTGACCTTCTGCTATAACCTCTGGACTCCATGTTTGGTTTCCTCTGTATCACCCTTTGTAACATGATGGGAGATCATGGAAGAGGCATCAGTCTCTGTGTGAGAGTATTGTCCTTATGTGGATGCCATGACCACACACACACACACACACACACACACACACACACACACTCCTCAAGTGTATATTAAGATGATCAGGGAGGATCACAGGACGGCCCTGAAAGCCCTGAGTACAAACTACTTAGGGCAGGATCATAAATCTAAAGTAAATAAACCATTCCTACTTGCTGTCCCTTAATATTTAGTAGTGCTTAAAAATGCCAGCTGCTTCTGCTGTACTAAGAGAATCAAGAGACAGGATTTTTATTCTCTTGGGAAAGATGCCTTCCTGTAGAATGTCCTCTTAGGTCATGTATAAGTCAAACTTCAGAGTTGAATTATGGATATATCCATTCTTGAGATAGGTAATTTAAAGTCTGAGGACAGAGGAGAGGAAGACATATACCTGAGGCTAGCAGGGTGGTGCCAGCAATCACTGAATTAGAAGAACCCAAAACAAAAGGTGAAGCACACCAGGCAGGACTCAAGTTTCCACAGATTTTTTTTTTTTTTTTTCTGCTTAATACAAGGGAACAAGGAATGAGGCAGCAGGTTGGGAGAGAGGTGTATGCCAGGGTAAGTCCACTGGTTTTGTTAAGTAAAAGAGGCAAAACCCCTTCTACTCTAATCTAAAAAGAAAGCCAGAAGATTATTATTATTATAAGAGCTAATGAGGTGTTGGGTATTTTTCTAAACATTTTCATCTACTACCTGTTGTAATATACCCAAAAAACTGCAGGAAGTAGGTGTTATTATATTGATTCACAGAGAAGAATATTGAGTCTCACAGAGTCAAGCAAAATAAGCCTAACATCAAACATGTAAGGGGCAAATCAAAATTCAATCCCAGGTCTGGCTGATTCTCAAATATGTTCACCTTCAGCTGCGTTATATGGCTTCTTCTAGGCACGTACTTAACACAGAGAATCAACCAGGATCACTGCTCCCCGCAGTCCTGATGCCACCCCTGAGCCTGCCAATCAGATTGTTTGGATGCTGACGGCAGCCGGGCTGGAGAGGTGGTGATTGAAATGCCTTGGACATCCTGGCCTCCAGTGCTGACTTTTGCTGCCATGGTCAGCTTCTCCAGTCCCACCCTGTGTTTGCTGGCCCTTGATACCAATCCACCCACCACTCCCACAGAGTATCCCATCATGCTAAAAAGCCTGGAAGCGGGGACACCTGGGTGGCTCAGTGGGTTAAAGCCTCTGCCTTCGGCTCAGGTCAAGATCCCAGGGTCCTGGGATTGAGCCCCGCATCAGGATCTCTGCTCAGCAGGGAGCCTGCTTCCTTCTCTCTCTCTGCCTGCCTCTCTGACTACTTGTGATCTCTGTCTGTCAAATAAATAAATAAAAATTAAAAAAAAAAAAGCCTGGAATGGGCAGTTTATGACACATAAGATGGTTGTGTCCATCATAAAGCTGAAAGTTCTTCCATGAATTCAGATCTACATATATGACCACATTCTCCAGCTTTTCTAAAATCATGACTAACAGAAAATTTGCTGTTACAAAGTTTGAATGCCAGGTTGATAGATTTTTGTTTTTCAAAAGGGACCCAGTGGCATGTAGCTGGATTGTCTCTGGCAGTATGCTTTTCTAGAGAGTCAGCCAAGACCACACAGAAGCTAAGAAGCAAAGATGCATTTGATGCATCTGAACTTCTAACAGCATGTTGCAAAGTGAAGCTCTATTTTACCAGAGAATCTACAATATAATTCACCTTCCTTCCCTTTAAAACTAGAGTGGTTTCTTGCTTTGGCTGAAAAAGGTGTGTTTGACCACATTTGCTGCACATTTCCAGGAACCACCTAGATAGCCACTAATCCATATGCTAAGCAATCAATGCACTCACTACGTAGGAGACAAGAGATGCATTTCTACACTGAGGCCATAACGCACCCTCTCCCCATGTCGAGATCCTTTGCCTTCAGCAAACCACCAAGAGACTGTGGACTTGGAGATCACGTGGGGGTCCATAAAACAGAGACCCTCCCTGAGCTATTTAATGTGACTTTTCTTGTTTCCCATGTGCCTGTGAGAGTGATTTGCAGTGACAGGTTTAATAGTTAGATCACAACACGCGTAGTCTCTTTGGAAATGAATATAGAGGAAAGCAGAAGTATATGCATGGCGCTCAAGAGGGGTAGTATTCTGGATACATCATTCATGAGACCCCACTCTCTGAGGTTCCCCTCCTGCTAAAGCTGCCCTACCCCAGCCTCTGCTCTAGGGAAATGGTACTGAGGCTAACTTTGCACAGAGGCAAGCACCCATTGCTTTAGAGACCAAAGTCAGTGCATTCACATTCTTTTCAGCAGCCTTTAGCATGGGCTGGCACAAGACTACCCAACCAGGGAGAGTGGTGATGTGCTGATTCAGAAAGATGACATTTCTCATGAATTTGACTTGGAAATACATAGAAAGCTGGTCACTGGAGTAGCACAGACATATGCTCCAGCAAGTAGGTGGGTCCTATTCACACCAATGACACCACGGTCAATGAATTCTGGATATGGGCAACTTGGAGCGTCGCTGGAACTTTCCAGTTCATGAACATGTCTCAGTCTCCATAAGGCCCTGCAAGGTAAGTACCTTAATTTTTTAGATGCATATTTTCCTTATTCTCCTATGTATCCTTGTGTTAAACACCCCCATTACTAGAGGTAATTTGGAAAGGGTCTTTGGAAAAAGCTGTACATTATGTCTTCCTATTGAGAGATTCCCAAAGCTCAATAGTGTATTAAAGGCTCTGGCAAACCCTCCCCACACACACAAAAAAGATACCATTTTACCTTTAACTAACATTTCAAAAAAACACTGCTCACACCACCACCCCTCACCCCCCACCGTTTCTTTCTAAGAGTAACTACCAGTATCTTGGGAGACTGATAGAAATGCTTCCTAAAATAATTAGCACTTTTCAAGATAATGTCAGTTCAAGGGAGAGACATCAGTTCTAAAGAAAGCCTCTAGGAAAAATCCAGAATGAAAACGACTCTTTGGACTGGGGAGCTCTGGATGGGCCAAGCGTGGCAGAAAAAAGGAAAGCATGTGAGCAGAGGCACAAAGGCAGAGATGAGCACCACTAAGGGACAGAAGCAGCAGGAGAGGGAGGGTCAGCCTCTGGGACAAGTGGAGTGAAAGAGGGTGTATCCAAGCCTTGCCATGAGTGCCACCATTATTAAAAGACAATAGTCTTTTAATACATCTCTGACAGTCCTTAATTTGTTTTAGTCTGTATTCAGGTCCCTGTTATTGTTTTAAATTTGCTGGGGATAATTTTAAACTAATCTTCTAATCTTTTTCCAAGAGCCCTCATCAATAACAACTGAAAGGATGATGAAAATAACTCTCTGTGTAGAGCAAACTAAGTCAAAATTACTGTGGGGAGTAAATTACTCTAGCAGAGAGAGAATGTCAATGCCATCATTTATAAAAAGATCTGTTGCCAAATGCTATCTCAATTCAAAAGTCTGCTGGGGTTGTAGCCTGGTCTTTTGCCAGAGTATCTGGGGAGAGGGGAAAAAAAAGATGTTAGGCCTGAATTTCAGTCTCCACTGGCCCACCTGCATTGTAGGAAAGGCATGGAAGAACAAAGGAAGTGAGGTCCTGAGGTCTGACAAGGGCGAGGGAAGCCCTAGCTGTGCTCGAGCTCAGCTCTGTTCTATGAACCCAGCCACCCTCCAGCTCAGCTCAGCCCCTGCCCCTGAAATGAACACCTTTCAAGACAATTTAGCCCTTGGAGAGGGCCTAATGCTGAGAGGTGAGACTTGCGCAGCGACTACAGATTGCTGGGCCTCCAGCAGTGGACGGAGACTGTGCTCAGCCTGGGAATGGCTTCCCTCCAGGATGCTTCCAGCACTTTTCCCACCACAGCCTCCTGGGCCCCAGATACGGCAGCTGATGGGTAGCAGCCAGCATCTCAACATCTGCCTGAGAGGTACAGCAGCGGAGCAGGGAAGAGAATAAATACCAGGAGAGACCTTAGACATCATGTATTTCATTCCCCTCAATTTGCAGATGGGAAACGGAGGCCCAGGGATGATCAGCAGTTTGCCCAAGGTCACACAAGCTAATGAAGACCAGGGACAGAGTTTTGCCTAGAGCCGGGGAGATTTCCCACCCAGATTGTTCCAAATCCCAGCTTGATAGCCAGCCTTGCTTTCACTTCATACGTTGGTTCTAAATTGTTATTTTAAGTGAAAGCATGCTCCCCACCCTAGCAAAGGCCCTCTGGCTGGTCAGTTTAACATCTCTTGGTGAGACTGAGGTCTCAACCTGGCAGGGCTTCACAGGCTGGTCACAGTGACCAACTGTGGCAGCGGTGACAGAGGCTGTTAATGGGAGCAGACAGGAGCCTGGAAACAAGGAGTTACAACAGGGGAAGTTCCTGGAGGAGCGCTGAGCTCCTGCTGAGAATCTGTTTGTTTGTGGTAAAGAGGACAGTGATTCCCAGGGGACCAGTGCCCTGAAAGCACCCCCCTCAAGGATGGCATGATTGCATGCACGCATTCCCTCACTCATTCACTCACTCTTTCACTGTTGAGCACCAGAGATCGTGTTGGGGGCTAATAAATGCAAGGAGGAAGCTGGATGGGGTGGGGTAAGGGGGTGGGTGGGAAGGGGATGTTACGCCAGCTACAAAAACAAACACCAGTTCAATTCAGGATATAACGTAGAGGTGGGAGTACCAACACAGAGACCACGGGCTCAGGCAGCCTTGGTGCTTGGAAATCCCCGCCAGGCAGGAGAGAATAATGGAGTAACTAAAGATCAGCAGATCACAAAGGCTTCCTCCTCCCCATCCTCCCCGATGACCTTTGCCTGTCCCAGGGCCCCAAGAAGAGCCTGACAGGTTACTGGAAGACCCAGCACAGGCATGAGTTGTTCCCTTGGTACTTGCCGAGCATCCGACCTTGGCCAGAGTAAATAAGCCCCTACAACAAGACTTAATTAACTTCCTCCTGGGAAAGAGACAGAAACAGAAACGTGAAGTGCAAACAGGTGCGTCAGAGCGCAAATCAGGGGAAATATGATTTAATAATATAAGGGAGTCACTGCCCTCTAGGAGATGAAAGTCCATCGGGCAGGTGTGTGGGGGACCCGAACAAAGCCAGCAAGGAAGGAGAGGGCACTGGCCAGCGAGGGAGCAGTGGAAGCAGGGGGCTAAGGGAATTCAGGGAAGGAGAGCCCTTCATGCTGCCTCAGTTCCTGCCCACCTCCGCTCTTCCCAGAATGCTTTCCCATCTGCACTTACTACTATGCACGATTCCCATTTCCGTGGCACTTCCACAGTTTACCAAGTTCTGTACAAGCAGCATCTCATCACACCCTTACCAAAGACCTGTACATTGGCTCGAGAGCTCACTCTAACCCATCTGACCTCAGGAAATGGAGGCACAGAAGGCAAAGGAAGCACCAGTGCCATGCATGTGGCTAGTGAAAGGTGGAACCGCCATTCAAAAGAAGGCTTGCCCTGAAGGCTGCTCCTCTTCCACTGAAAGCACTTCCCCACGGTCCACAGAGCACTGTCACCCAGAATCATCAGCCCCACCGATCCTCTCCCCCTGCCTCTCCTCCTGCTCATGCTCTCTCTCGCTCTCTCAAATAAATAAGTAAAATCTTAAAAAAAAAAAATCAATCATTCACTCTTGTATATATGTAAGACAGCTGAGGATCAGATGATTGAAGGTGGGTTCCTGGTCATGCAACTGTATCAGAGCAAGAATTCTAACTGGTGTGTTCCAACCTTTAACTCCCTGTTTCTTAAACAATGCTATTAGCCAGATGTCCATTGATGGAATATTTCAGTGAACTGAATTGTTCTTGGTACTATGATAGGATGTATGGGTTTTGGGGGGCTGCCTCGTTTCTACCCCCTGGCTACTCCTATCTGAAGCCCCACCACCATCTTCACCATAGACACCAGTTCATATGCAGGCATGTGTGCACATGAACATGGACACACACACACACACACACACACACACACAAGCACTGAGGAGGGAATGGTTTCTCAAATCAAAACCTTCCTGAGTCCCTTAGGGACTCCCCAGCTACATTGGAATGAAGAGGGGAGTCTCACATGTTTCTCCGGTGCCTCATTTTCAAGCATTCCCACTACACAGGGTGTATGTGCACTATGATCCAAGGGAAGGCCTTTGATCAAATCCCAGCTGAAAAGAAAATGGTGGCCTATTTTAAATGAAGTTGAATCATTTTAAAATTATAAGCCTGTCACAGGGGAATCTTGAGTATATAGTTAATTTTTTTCTGGCTTTCTGATTTACTAAAAAATAAAAAACTTTTTTAAAAAAAGGAAATTACAAACTCTGAGACACCCAACTTGTCTACAAAGAAGGAATTAGCTCTAAAGCAATTTTAGAGATCTAGAGCAATGGAGTCAGAAAGACATGGGTTCTAATCTCAGCTCTGCCATTCACCAGGAGGGTAACCTTGGGGATGTTGACCTCTTAGCCTATTGTCTCTTCTTCACTGTGGGAATGGCAATGCAATGAGATTGTTAAGAGCATTAAGGGACAAAGGATGTAAAATGTAAAATATGTGATACATTGCAATTATTTAATGTTGGTCTCTCCCTACTGATGAGTCCTTATATGCCTTCACCTAAGACCTTCACTCCCAAACTTAGAAAGACATTGTATGTCCCAACCAGTGGTTCTTCATTTGGACTGCAATCGGAATCATTTGGGAAGCTCTGAAATATCCAGTTCCCCAGACCCTACTCCAAATGAATTAAACCAGAATCTTTAGAGGTGAGCCCCCAGGATAAGTGCTTTTCTATAGCTCCCAAGATGTTTCCAATGTGCAGCCAAGGTTAACAATCACTACCTAAATTCCTATTCCTGCACAGTAAAGACTTTGCCAGAAAGCTACATTACTATCCTAAGTGAGCCTAACGTTAGATTTCCTCAAAGATTCTACTTCTAGAGAAGCTCCCCATCACCTCTGTGATCTGTCATCCCTCCAAGCACCTAGTAGTCAACCCTCTCTCCAAGGTACCCATCATAGTCCCTCCCTCATCTCAGGAAAAGCTAGGTTGTAGGTCCTTTGCATAATAGTGGAAATTAGCAGCTGGATTATTTCCCCAACTACTGGTCATTTTAGGCATATATATATATATATGCCTAAAATATGTATATGTGTATATGTGTGTGTGTGTATGCAATATATAAAAAGGGTTTTGAGATATCAAGGTTGATGAAGCCATCATACCTGGAGGGCTTTCTATTTTGCCTCAGAAATCACAGCCAGGAAGTAACCAGCTAGAATACAACCCATTCTCTGTTTCTGGAAATTTCTACCCTGGGTAGATAAGACAAGGGCTTTGAACAGCCAGTTTCATCATATAGTAGGGATTTCCAGGATAGGAAAACCTACAACCATTTTAGCTTAAAGCAGAATGCTAAGGTAGCTAAAACAATGGCTTGACCTTACAGAAACTAATTGCTCATGGCAAAGAGCAATACCTCTGACCACATTCACATACTCTAATAATAGTAGCAGGTGAATACTCATGTCAAGCATACATTGCAGATAAAAAAAAAATGAACACTTAGATCATTTAAATTACCCAAGTACAAATAAATCATAGGTAGAAGTAAAACTTGAACCTGGTCAGAGTAATACCAACACCTAATCTTTAACTGAACACTGCCCCACAGTGCCAGCTGCAGACTGACCCGTGGTCCCAATCAGCCTTGATGCTGACTGGTAGGAGGGAAGAGTCCTAATAGAATCCAAGTTGGATAAAATGACCAGATCACAATAACCATTCCTATTATTAGGAAAACAACCCCCAAAATAATCTTGCTTCTGTTATCAGTCAAGGTCCTAGCAGGAAACAATTCTACCCAGATGTTTAAAATGAAGAAAATGTAATCAAAGGACTACCCTTAGAGGAAGGGGCAGGGTTAGAGAACCATTGGGATGTCAAGCTCCCAGGAACAAATAACAAGAGGAAGCCATTTCTACCCTGAGTTATGAAGGGGGAAAGAGAGTGGTATGAGATATAGCCACTAGCAGGACCTGTGGTCACCAGGGACACAGCCATGCCCAGACCTTTGGCACCTAGCCCAGTGGGAGCTGGTAAGAAAGCCCAACTTTTCCCTCTCCCACACTCCCAGCTACTGCCTCCCTCTGGTCAGACCCAACAAAAGCCAGCCAGGAAGACAGCCTGGATCATACAGCCCAAAAAGTTCAGCCCCCTTGCAGCACAGAATACAGCCTGGAAGGGAGTGAATGGTCTGGATGGGGGTGGGGAGAAGTGGAGAATAATCCACATGAAGAGAAACATGTAGTTTTATTGGGATGGTTATGCATATGGTAAAGGAATTCTTCACCTTTCAAGAAGGATTTCTTTAAACATCTTTCCTAATAACCATAACTGTGGCTTAAGGTGTTCACTTCTAGATGCTTTACAGAGGTAGTGGTACGAATCTCAGTTCAGGCTCAAGGGTGCAAGAAATATTAAATCTCTTTATTTTCTATAAACTAACTTAATTTTATTTTGAGCTTTTATCCTACCAGGATGGCAGGAAACTTCACCTCAGTCATCTTTTGGGCTTTGTCAACCCAGGAGGTACTAGGGCCCCGTAGCCTGGGTCACCTGTACACACAGGATCCCTCAGGAACATCCACTATCCCAGTTGACACAGCCTTAGAGAACCATCAGTGGCTCACCTCATCAGTGGCCCATCCCCAGCCAAAGTAGGGGACCCCAACTAGAACCTTCCATATATAGCCATTATTCTTGAGGGCCTTGCCAGGAAGTAAAACCTGGGTCTCTGCTGCCCAGAGACATGCAGAACGTATCAAGAAATTTGGAAATTCTCCTTTTAGTCAGAAGAAAGCCTCACTTACTCTTGTCTTTTCTGACCACCGCATTTCTTCCATAATTCCTCTTCTACCTTCTACCTTCTCCAGAACATCTGTATTCTCTGATGGGCATCAGTTTTTAAAAACTAAAGCTGGAGAGTTCTTCTTACTCCTTCCCTTCCCACCACCTAGCTCCTCTTAGACATTGTACTGTGCTTCCATGGGTTAGAGGTCAGAAGGTAGAAGGAGAAATCTAGGCAGGGAAAGACATAAATTAATAGCTCAAAATATGATCCTGCTACACATATATTTCTTCAAACTTTAAGAAAATATATGCCCTTTTTACTAATGAAGCTCAGAGCAGTTATTTGCCCAAGGCTATACAGCAGGCAAGGATGCTATAAATCCTCTTCCACCTACCTCCAAAGCCTAGCTCCTCACGAGTCCAGAGATGGCAAACAAATTTTACTTCTGGGCCCACTCTTCTTGGCTGATGTGGCAACCTAGAGGTTGTATTGAAGATTGGGATACCACTACTAGCTCATTGGAAATACTGACACTATTGATTGCCAATGACCTCTGTGAGTACAGAAGTATATGTATTTTGCATCCATTTACTAGAAGTTAAGCCATTTCTTGTACATAATGAAATGAAATGAAAAAAAAATTGGTTCGAATTTGTAAAAATTCACTTTATACAAAATTAAAATTAAATTAAATTAAATTAAATTAAATGATAATCAAGGTGAATCACTCTTCTGCAATGTATCTCCAGGGCCATGAAGAGAGCCCAACGGGAAGACCTCCCAAGCATCAAGAATCAATACTTCTTTTATTATTTAATTGTATGCTTTTTGTATTCAAAAGGTAGAAAGAGGCAACCATTATGCCTGCCTGATGTAATTTCCACTAGGGACAACCCTAGAAATTAACTTGTGGAACCTGTTATCTTTCTCTCTCCTTACTTCTCCTCATCTCCAAACAATCACCTACCCCAAAGAAAACGAGTCAGCAAAGTGCAGATTATTTCATTATATTTTTTTTCTTTCATTCTCCTTTCCACAACTCTTAATGTCCTTCCTTTGAGCACTGTGGGATTGTTGTTTTTCCCTGATTTATGTGGAACTGGGGATCTTTGTCAGTTTAATTAAGAAAAAATTACACTGCTGTAATGCTTGTCAACTTAATTTTCGGGATTTGTCTTGTTTTACGTTGTAAACTTTGGGGACGATTTGTTCTATCTTTAATCAACACTTGAAGGTTTGTTTTCTTTTATTTCCCCCCCTTTTTAAAGAAATTTTTGTTCATTTGCTTTCAAGGCCAATGTGGCAAAAATGCTTCACATTTTCCCTTGTTTCATAACCTGTACCACTGTGATTATACTCACTTTGACGAAAAAGACAAATTGTTTGTCTTTTTAATTAGAGGAAACAGATTGAACATAATACAGTTAAGTTCAAAAAGTACTAAACAAAAGTCAAATGATCTGGTTCCAGCCCAGTCTCCCCCATTTTTCTGAACAGTCTTAGATATTCAAATGTCTTCTTTTTTCTGTAAAGTGGGTTTAACTTTACAGGATGGGTGGGAAGCTCATGATCACTTTGGAATTTATGGATCCTATATTAATGTTCTTTGGTTGAAGCAAAACTACTTTGGCTAATGTAAATAAAAACCTGAAAGAAGCCTGAGATCATTTACAAAATTGCAGAAAGGAATGAACTCTCAGCCCTAGGAAAGACACAAATCAAAGAAGTGCTGGAAATCCCAACCACAGGCAGGCAGACCTTCACCCAAGGGCATTAGCAAGCATGAGGTGATTCGCTCTGACAGTCTTCCATCCTCCTGCACCTTGGCTCAAATTTAGAAGTTCCAGGAGACAGAATTCAATTAGACTAATTTATTAGCCCTGGAGCCAGGATGTGGGATACGATTTGGAGGCCCAGCCTGCAACAGGGTCAAGGATACAGCAATTGTTACCATAAGACGGGCTAACAAAGAGGTCTGAAAACCATAATATACAGGTGAAAATAAACTGCTACCTTGGTCCACTCTTGTAGCCGCCCGGGACACAAACACATACACAGGCACACACACTGTTCTCTAGGTCTAGGACTCTAGGAAAATTCCATTATGACCATATCTCTATGGTCTGCACTTACAGATTAAGTGATAAACAATCCCAAATAACCCAAGAGGAAGAGAGAAAATAAAAAAACTTTTTTAATAGGTTAAGCAGTGAGCAAGAAGATGCAAGTAGAGGCACGTCCCCAGCTGCCCTTGAAACTACAGCTGGTGATTATGGCTCACCACAACCTCTCATATCCACTTCATGTTCCTCTGACCTTTGACAAGAACCCTGGCAGAACCAGCTGAGGTTCTGTTATGACAGGAGAAATGAGTCTTCTAAGGGATCTGAGCCCACAGTTGTCTTTTCCATAGAGAAAGACAGCAATCCCACATTAACCTTGACCACTTGAAATGGCACAGTAAGGCTTCCGTATATTAGACCCATTTGCTTTATGTAGCAGCCAGCTGACTTCCTGATAATCAAGGTGAATCACTCTAGCCAAGACTATCTCTACCTCTTCCTGTCTCCAAATGGTCTGATGGCAGTTTCAACTTCCAATTCAGTGGATCCATTCCTGCCCCTGATGAAAGAATCCTGTATTTGGTTACCAAGACCTATAGACCACCAGAAGCCAGATTCCCAGAAACAGGGACCAAAACTCGGAATCCGGTTACTAGGCAAAATCATGTGCTCCCACTCCCTCACTGGGTGAGCAATAATGAAGGATGAGAATTAGACAGATAAGAGTAACAGAACTTCAAATATCAATGGCGTAAGCAAGACAGACATATATTTCCCTCATGTAAAGGCCCAGGTAGATGTAAATCCAACTGATATTGTAATCTAACAACTGTAAAATCTCTGTGTCTCACTTTCAATATTCCCAATCCTGCTGGCAAACAACAAAATACTCTATCATCATAATCACATAAAGCTTCAGGTTGCATTTCCTATTTTGTGGTGAGAATTGTGAGATAGGAGCTTGTCAGAAGAGTTATCAGAAGAAACCACCCTGGACCCAGACTAACATTTCCTATCCCCCTTGGATGAGTTCATAACAGTAGCTATCTTAACCATTCCCCCAGAGCTTCATCCTCAAAGAGCATGTGGTTCCAAGAGAACAGTGTTGGTAATATGAGTACTCTTTAATCACTTAATAGCATGAGTTCCAGTTACCATCCTAAAACAAAGAGGAGGAGGAAATCTCATTCCCTTTAGCTCTATCTTGGCCCAATAATCAAGTCCAAGTGGCCCATATGTCTTTTGCTTGTAACCTCCTTACTGGTATTAATTTTAACATCAGTTTAAGTGTTGCAAAGGAGTATTGGGAGAGAACATCCTTTAAGGTTCATATCATCAACCTCCATGACTCTCTATCCTCCTTATACTACCATTTTCTGACCTCTGAGTCACCCCCTCATTCACTAAAGATTTAGACAACTGCAGCCCTCCTGAAATGGATGCAAGTCTTTGTGCATTTATTAATTATATACTTTCCTTAGGAGAGAACCTATACTTCTTATTTTATTTTCAAGGGACCCCACGACCCACCCCAAAGAGAGTTAAGAGTAACTTTGCTAAATATTAAAATTGCCCTTAGTGTTTGTCACATGTGGAGCCATACAATCTAGTGTTTACTTTCAGTCCACAAACTCCCATCTTTCTATCTGCTTTCCTTAAGAACTCCTCTGATGGCCGGGTCTATCACCTCTTATAAGTTTCATTTTAATCCCCGTCCAACTTAAATTCCATGATCCTCTTTCAACAACTCTTCATTCTTATTGAGCAACTATTTGTTGCACACACAGAGGCAAATAAGACAGATAGTTCCTGCCCTAATAGAGAATACATCCTGATGAGAAAAAGAAAAAGAAAAGCAGCAAAGAAATAAGTGAATTCAACTTTGTGATTAGTGTTATGAAAGCAAACAAGAGCTAAGCAAGAGAAAATCAGGAGCACCTACTTTAAATAGTGTGGTAAGCAGAGTTATGGTTCCCCCAAAATGTCTATGTCTTAATCTCTGGAACCTATGAATGTATTAAACTATAGGTCTAAAGGGAATTAAGATTACAGATAGAACTATTATTGCTAATCAGCTGACCTCAAAATGTGGAGATTATCCTAACATAAGTACCAGAGTTTTTAAAGGTGGAAGAGGGAATTAGGATAACCAAAGAATGGCAACAAGAGAAGGACCAGACCCACTGGTTCTGGTTTTAAAGATGGAGGAAGGGGTCATGAGCCAAAGTAATTCAGGTGGCCTACAGAAGCTGAAAAAGGAAAACAAATGCATTGTCCAGAAAAAAACTCAATCCTGCCAAACCCTTGATTTTTGAACTTCCGACCTTGAAAACTATAAGATTTATATCTACATTGTTTATTTTTTTTAAAGATTTTATTTATTTATTTATTTGAGAGAGAGAGAGGTAGTGAGAGAGAGCACGAGTGGGAGCAGGAACTGGAAGGAGGGGTTGGGGTGAGAAGCAGCCTCCCCGATGTGCAGGAAGCCTAATGCGTTGCTTGATCTCAGGGCTCTGGGATCACCACCTGAGCCAAAGGCAGATGTTTAACTAACTGAGCCACCCAGGCACCCCAAATCTGCATTGCTTAAACCTCTACTTTTGTGGCAACTTATTATGGCACGAATAGAAAACTAATATAGATAAAGTGGATAGAAACAGCGTTTCTAAGGAAATGGCATTTAAAATTGACCGCCAAAATGAGTAAATACCATGAGATGGAGAAAGAGTGTGCCAGACAGAGGCATGGGCATGTGCAAAAGCCTTGAAGTTGGAGAGACCTTGGTTTGTTTGCCAAACCAAAACTAGAACTATGAAGCTAAAGTTCAGAGACTGGGAGGGAAGGTCCATACACTAAGTATTAGAAAGTCAAGATAAGGGCACCTGGGTGGCTTAATTGGTTAAGCCATCTGCCTTTAGCTATGGCCATGCTCCCAGGGTCCTGGAATCGGGTCCTGCATTAGGATCCCTGCTGAGCAGGGAATCTGCTTCTCGCTCTCCCTCTGCCCCTTACTCTGCCTCTCTGTCTCAAATAAATAAATAAAATCTTAAAAAAAAAAAATCAGGGTAAGATCCAGCTGGGTCACATAGGGTAGAGTGATTTTTCTAAAAACACAAATCAGATCATGTCACTCCTATTCAATGAACTCTTCCAAGGGTTCCCAGAGTCCTCCAGGTTGATGCAAACTTCTCACCATGTTTACCACCATCTGATTTCCTGACCTGGCTTCTGTACTACCACATTTCCTGTGTTCTAGTCATTTTTTAGTTTTCAGTGGTTTTTTGGTTTGTTTGTTTGTTTTTATCAGCTTGCTCACTGCTCTATCTACCTGAAATACTCCTTCTCTACCGCATAGCCTGCTTCCTCCATTTGGTTCCACTTCTGATGTTATTTTCAGCAGGTCTGCTGCCCCTCCCAAGTTCTTCCTTAGCACCCAGCCCTTGCTCCCAGCCAAGAGCACATCATGGTGCTTGGAACCACTCATGTCACCTTGAATAAGCACCACCTGATGAGCAGATCAGCTTTATTCTTGGTTTCCCAAGAGAACTTCGTCATAGGAAGTTTTACCTCTTCCGCAGTGAAAACTCTGATGGCCCCTCGATTTTTCTCATCACTCTTAGAAAACAAGATATAATTTGGTCATTTTAAGTGGTAAAATATAATCCCAATTGACAAAGTGGAATTTATACCTTAACATATTAATCCACACCTATCTTCATTCATAGTTCAGACTCATTTCCATTATTCACCAGCAGAAACCTCTGGTAGGCAGGCTCCTGCCTTAGAGAAAGGGCATATGACCAGCTTCATCTCCCTTTCCCTCTCTGCAATAGGAACATCAAGGAGAGAGATTGGAAATGGATTTAGAAGGTTCTTACTTGACTAATACAGTCTTATTGATGTTTTGCTCTTACTGAGCTAATGTTTAAGTCTGATTCTATATGAGTGAGTTCAGGGTGCTTTGGAGGTTCCCCAGTGGGGATATCTCCTGACTTGTAACTCCAATGATAGGGACTGTCCTATAAGTTCTCCTGCTGCTTCTTCTCCCTCTATCTCTGGTTTTCTGGTTGTCCCCACCACCCAGACACTCTCTCCATCATCAGTGTAGTGTAGTGTACTTGAACAAGAGTTGAAATAACTCCAGGCAGTTTTTATGTACTGTATGGCCAGTATCTGGTCCACGTTCCTTTTACCCTGACAAATTCTGGGAGTGCAGGTCAATCTCAACCGACTCAACCCTTGTTCTGCTGCCAAAATTTCTTATTCTCTAGATTTCTAGAACAAGGATCAAACCCAAGTCCATGGTACCCACCAAATGCAGAGAGCATATATGAAGCTCTTCAGGTAGGCTTACTGAAGTCCCTCTCTCTAGATTTGAAATGACAAGATATCATTAGTTAAGACAGTATTAGCTACCTTCACAAATAAATCCACAAATCTCAGTGTCTTACCAGAATACAATTTATAATCAGGGTCACAGGAATGACTGCTCCATGAAGTCATTAAAGGTTCCAGGTAATGGAGACTCTGCCATCTTGAACACATTGTTACCAAAGTTGCCCTGAGTTAGCAAATGAGGGAAGAAGTTGAGGCTCATGCAGGGAGGATTTTCACGGGCCAGCCCTGAAACGAAGTATACATACTTCTACCCACATTCCCCTGGCCAGATCTCAGTCTGTGGCCACACCTAACTGTAAGAAAAACTGGGAAACATAGCCTAGCTTGAGCAAGAGGAAAGGAGGCCAGTTTCTGCCACAAGGGAAAAGCAAACCTTGGCTTTTATCTGGAGAAAGGAGCAGTGATTGAGGAAGACCAATAGACTCAGAGAACACTCTACTTTAGTCCCACTACTGACTACCTCTGAGGACTTAGGCAAGTCAGTTCACCTCTCCCTGAGCCTTGTTTTTCTCATCTGTAAAATGAGGGCTTGGATTAAAGGATTCCTAGGCCCCATTTCTCTTGTTCTGTGGGTCTATGACCCTGTGTATCACAGCTACAAATGGAGCAGAACCATACCTCAAAAGACACTGTGCCATGACTGAGGTGAGAGAAGATACTCTGATCACACACCGAGAGCTACTTCCTTTGGTAACATCTTTTTTTCAAAACTGAAGGGCAGGGGTCATCTAGAAAAGAAGCACATACGGAAACTGAGATCAGGAAGTCTAAACTATATCCAAAATCCCACCGTGTCTCACTACCTTCATCATTACCATCATACAGCCTTCCCTCTCTCACCTGGATTATTGCACGAGCTTCTTAACTGGCCTCCCCCATGCAGCCTCTTTAAACATTTCAAGCTGTTGGATTGCTGTTGCATTACTCCAAATGGTATTTATTTCAATCCAGTTCCAAAAGTAATTACAGAACACACCATTCTTTTTTCTCCCACCATTCAAGCTTGGAGTACTCACCTGCCCACCCTCATCTCCATCTCTGTGAACCCCACTCTTCAGCTCACCACCCCAAACCTTTCCACTCGCTCCATGAAATCATTCCTGGCACAAGTTCTCATCTCCTGCTCTCAAACCCTACTCTCACTATCTGTCATCCACTTCTGTGCTCCCATATTAGAGGCTAGCTATTTGTGTACCTCTCATCTTCCCCACTAAATTGTAAGTTCCCTGAGGGAAGAGATCATAGATTATACTATTTGCATTTGCACCATGCTAGGTGCTTAATTATTTACTGAATGAATGAATGACTAATGATTGTGGAGAATTGTTAAAATCATTAAAAGGCTGGAGCGAGGCGGCCCAGTTGGAAACAACAGTGAACCTGACTTCAGCTTGGCAAGTGCATTGTTTTCTGATTGTTTTTCTCAGAGTCCACTGTGGTTGAACTGAACAATCTGTAGGAAGAACTGTAGGTGTGAATCTTCAGCCAAGATAATGATTGCACCAGGGTCTCATTCAATTCAGTCTTGCTCAGGGGCAGTATTAGCAAGTGAGTTAAATGAGAGATCACATTCTGTCAAATCCTGAGAAAATCGCTGGGTGCCTGCCAAATGAGAAATTGCAGCTGGACAGTATTTTCCCCCCTCTTTTCTCTCTTTTAAATGTGAAGCTGTGTGCTCTGAAACAAAACAGAGCAGGGAGATGAGAAGTTATTTGAAGAATTCAATCAACGTGGACAATTATTCTGCTAAATCTAGAAAAAATAAGCCTTTTCCTTCTCAGTAGCAGAAAATTATGGGCTAGTTATATGAATCCATGTTTCAGCCTCCATATCCCCTCTGGCCGGGCTGAATCAATGGCCGTAAGCCAGGCTGCAGCCAGTTAGCTAGTTGGACAGAGCCTAGCGTATATATCATGCTGGCCATGAGCCTGGTGCTCCTGGTGGCCCATTAGGTCTACTTCCTTCACATGTCCAGATCATGCACCCAACCACAGACATACAGCATGCCATGGGTACAAACTGATCCAGGCAAGGTAAAGGATTGACACAAACCCATCCTCACTACTAAAGAATCAGCTCAGATTCAAATGGCACATCCAATCAGCATTGGCAGCACTGCCTTAACAGCACTAGACATAAGGGCTGGAATAAGTATCCATCTGATCATATGTCCCCCATGATCATTCTCAAAAAATAACAGCTATCAGTTATTAAGCTTCCCCTCTGGACCATTCCCAGGGCTAGGCATGTCATACACCATGTTTCCAGTCTACATATCAATCCAGGGAAGTAAAAATTAACCTATTTTGCTGTTGGGAAAACTGAGGCTCTGAGTGGTCTAGTATCTGGTCCAAGGTTACACGGCCAGTGCACAGTGGAGCCAAGATTCCAACTGATGTCCGACTGTGGAGCCGTGCATCCTTCCATTGGAGCATTCTGTCCACTCCTTTTCCAACCCCATCCATCCCATTCTTGGGTTGATGGCAATAAGGGCCACTCTGCAGACTGCAATGGTCTTTCATGTATCTTATCTCATTTATTCTTCTAAGAATCTGGTGAGGTAAATAAAGCCCACTTCACTTCACTTTCTTCAGATCCTGAGTCTTCTCATTGTTAGATGATATGGGAACTGAGGCACTGGGGTGAAAATTATTTTCATTTTCACAATGACTGTCACATGTCCCTATTTGAAAACCTACTGTGGCTTCCCATGGATTGTCAGATTAAATCAAACCACATTACTACACGATGTAAGGCCCCTCTGGACAGGTATCACCTGTCTCACCAGTTTCCTCTCAGGTCCCTCCTGCCTGTCTACTCTTGCACTGCCATCTCCAGCCAAAGCAAATTGTTCTCCTTTCTCTGAAGACATCATGATATCGCACACACTAGCCCTTGCCCATGCTAGTCCCTCTGCCTGGAAAACCCCTCACCCATGCAGACTCAGCTCTTCCCAATACCCTCAGGCAGAGTCAGCTGTTTTCAGTCAGTCTTGCCATCACCTCTAAATGAGACAATCCAAATGTAGTGTGCTGAGTGGGTATCCACCTCAATTCATGAAACTTCCCCACTAGTAACTGACAGGCAGTGAGAACTGAAGCTCTCACAAAGGATCACACAGTGCCACAGACTCTGGATATGTGTTACAGTTTAGGGGTCTCTACTCTCCACCCTTCTCATTTCCCTCCCTGCCTTTCTTGCTCTTCTCCAACATTCCAGACAGGCTCTCACTTCAGAGCCTTTGTTCTTGCTCTTTCCTTTGTCTAGAGTATCTCCCTCCCAAGCAATTCACAGGGTTGACTCACTGGTGAGTGAGGCATTCTCTGAACTCCCTATTAAATTGCTACCCCTTTCACCATAGTACTAGAAGTCCTAGCAACAGCAATCACAATAAAAAGAAATAAAATGTATTCAAATTGGCAAAGAAGAAGTCAAACTCTCTCTTCACAGATGACATGATACTTTACATGGAAAACCCAAAAAGACTGCACCCCCAAATTACTAGAACTCATACAGCAATTCAGTAATGTGGCAGGATACAAAATCAATGCACAGAAATCAGTTGCTTTCTTATACACTGACAATGTAACTATAGAAAGAAAAATTAGATAATCAATTCCATTTACAATAGCATCAAAAACCATAAGATACCTTGGAATAAACTTAACCAGAGAGATAAAAGATCTATACTCTAGTAACTACAGAACACTCATGAAATAAATTGAAGAAGACACAAAAAGATGGAAAAACATTCCATACTCATGGATGGGAAGAATAAACACTGTTAAAATGTCTACGCTGCCCAGAGCAATCTATACTCTCAGTGCCATCCCAGTCAAAATATCAATGGCATTTTTCAAGGTGCTGGAACAAACAATCCTAAAATTCGTATGGAATCAGAAAAGACCTCGAATTGCCGAAGAAATGTTGAAAAAGAAAAACAAAGCTGGGGGTATCACGTTGCCTGATTTAAAGCTATATTACAAAACTGTGATCACCAAGACAGCACGGTACTGGCACAAAAACAGACACATAGACCAATGGAACAAAGTAGAGAGCCCAGATAGGGACCCTCAACTCTATGGTCAAATAATCCTCGACAAAGCAGGAAAAAGTATCCAATGGAAAAAAGACAGTCTCGGGGTGCCTGGCTCACTGATTTAAAGCCTCTGCCTTCGGCTCAGGTCATAATCCCAGGGTCCTGGGATTGAACCCTGCATCAGGCTCTCTGCTTGGCAGGGAGCCTGCTCCCCCCCACCCCCGCCTGCCTCTCTGTCTGTCAAGTAAATAAATAAATTCTTTTAAAAAAAGAAAAGAAAAAAGACAGTCTCTTCAATAATTGGTGCTGGGAAAATTGGGCAGCTATACAGAAGGATGAAACTCAACCATTTGCTTACATCATACACAAAGATAAACTTAAAATGGATGAAAGACCTCAATGTGAGACAGGAATACATCAAAATCCTAGAGAAGAACATAGGCAGTAACCTCCTCGACATTGGCCACAATAACTTCTTTCAAGACATGTCTCCAAGGCAAGGGAAACAAAAGCAAAAATGAAATTTTGGGGCTTCATCAAGATAAAAAGCTTTTGCACAGCAAAGGAAACAGTCAACAAAACAAAGAGGCAACCCAGGAATGGGAGAAGATATTCACAAATGACACTACACACAAAGGGCTGAGATCTGAGATCTATAAAGAACTTTAAAATAAATAACCAAGTCAAGAAATGGGCAGAAGACATGAACAGACATGTCTCAAAAGAAGATATACAAATGGCTAACAGACACATGAAAAAATGTTCATCATCTTTAGCCATCAGAGAAATTCAAACCAAAACCACATTGAGATACCACCTTACACCAGTTAGAATGGCAAAAATTGACATGACAAGAAACAGGTGTTGGAAGGTTGTGGAGAAAGGGGAACCCTCTTAAACAATTGGTGGGAATGCTAGCTAGTACAGCCACTTTGGAAAACAGTGTGGAGGTTCCTCAAAAAAATTAAAAATAGAGCTAACCTATGACCCAGCAATTGGCCTACTGGTATTTACCCCAAAGATACAGATGTAGTGAAAAGAAGGGCCATCTGTACCCCAATGTTCATAGCAGCAATGGCCACAGTTGCCAAACTGTGGAAAAAGCCAAGAAGCCCTTCAACAGATGAATGGTTAAAAAAGATGTGGTCCATGGAATATTACTAAACCATCAGAAAGGATGAATACCCAACTATTTTTTTTTATTTAAACTTTATTTTATTTTTTCAGTGTTCCAAGAGTCATTGTTTATGTATCACACCCAGTGCTCCATGCAATACATGCCCTCCTTAATACCCACCACCAGGCTCACCCAACCCCCAACCCTCCTCCCCTCCAAAACTCTCAGTTTGTTTCTCAGAATCCACAGTCTCTCATGGTTCATCTCCCCCTCCTGTTTCCCCCAACTCACTTCTCCTCTCCTTCTCCCAATGTCCTCCATGTTATTCCTTATGCTCCGCAAGTAAATGAGACCATATGATAATTGACTCTCTCTGCTTGATTTATTTCACTCAGCATAATCTCCTCCAGTCCCATCCATGTTGATACAAAAGTTGGGTATTCATCCTTTCTGATGGAGGCATAATATTCCATGTATATATGGACCATATCTTTTTTATCCATTCATCTGTTAAAGGGCATCTTGGCTCTTTCCATAGTTTAGTGATTGTGACCATTGCTGCTATTAACATTGAGGTACAGATGGCCCTTCTTTTCACTACATCTGTATCTTTGGGGTAAATACCCAGTCGTGCAATTGCAGGGTCTTAGAGTGGCTCTATTTTTAATTTCTTAAGGAATTTCCACACTGTTTTCCAAAGTGGCTACCCCAACTTGCATTCCCACCAATAGTGTAACAGTGAATACCGAACTTTTGCAACAAGATGGATGGGACTGGAGGAGATTATGCTGAGTGAAATAAGTAGAGAAAGTCAATTATCATATGATTTTACTTATTTGTGGAACATAATGAGTAGAGTGGAGGACATTGGGAGAAGGAAGGGAAAAATGTAGGGGGGGAATCAATGAACCGTGAGAAACTATGGACTCCAAGAAATAAACTGAGGGTTTTAGAGGGGAGGGAGATAGGGGATGGATTAGCCTGGAGATGACTATTAAGGACACCTATTCCAGGGAGCACTGGGTGTTATACCCAAACAATGAATCATGGAATACTACATCAAGAACAAATGATGTGCTGTATGCTGACTAACATAACAATAATAAATCAATCAATCAATAAATAAATAAGACAATTCAACTCAAAAAAATAAAAAATAAAAACATAAATTGTTACCCCTACTTCTACCCCAATACCCTTTATTCTCCTTATGTATGTTTTGTTTAAAATGCTTCTCAACATCTGATAGCCCATATATTTCATATATTTTTAAATGTTATCTCTCATGAATGAATGAGTGAATCTTTACAGCCCTAGCTCTCCCCTCCTACAACCCAGTCCCCAGCACAGTGTGCCTGGCCATGGCATTTTCTGGTCCATTCCACTGCCTAGAAAATCCTAAAAGGTTAGCCAAGCCCATTTCATTTCTATGGGCCAAGACAAAGGCAGACAAAGAAAAGCAAATCACAGTCCAGGGAGAGCTGTGGGTCAGAGCAGGCCAATTATGTCTAGGCAGTCTCTCAAAGCAAGTAGGTCCTGGAACAATCACCATCAGGAACAAAGGTGCCGGCCCAAGGCAGCAGAGAGCCAGGAAAAATGAAAGGAAGCCAGACAACAAGTCAAAACAGGCCAGGGAGAGGGCAGTGTGGGAAAATCACAGAAATGGTAGGTTTTGATATGTGCAGGTGATGAATTGTACAGGCAGAACAGAGTGAGAAAGCCAGTGTTTGTTGAATAAATGAAGAATCAAAGGAAAAGCTAGGGGAAAGTCCCAAGAGCCTGGGGGTTGGCTCCTTTCTGGATCCTCCACTGAGCAACCTTCCTGTGTAGGAGCTACGACTCGCTTCCCAAGAGATACATCGGTGCCGGGCCAGTGCCAGTCCCTGACTACCATGGGCCAAGACAGGCTGCCGCGAGTGCTCATTTTTCCTGGGAAACAAGGCCAACCTCCCCAGCAGATTCCTCTGGCAGAACCGTTGCATTTGATACACAAAGTACAGGCTTTGAGCTCGTGGTCTGCAGGTCTGGCCCTAGCAGGAGGCCAGGTCTCCTTTGTGATTCCACTAAGCAAGGACAAAGCAGAGCCCAAGACAAATGGTCATTCCACCTGGAGAGAGCAAGTAAGCACGCGGGGTCTGCCAAGCAGGGGAAGCTAGACACTGGATAAAACATTTCGAATTAGCATCTCCTACTTTAGAGTTACAATTCCAGGTGTATTTTCACTCTAGATGTTAGGAAATGGTTCAATGAGCACAATTAAGTGCAGCAGGATGCTTTCTACCTCTACAAGTTTTATTGGAAAGATGGGCAAGGAGGAAGGGAACCAGGGCCAAGAAGTGGCCATTTGTTCCTTTCAAGACTTTTCATGCCATTCCTTTGGTTCTACCTTGAGTGATTACTTTCTTAGAGTGGAACCAGGACTGGGCTGGAAGGCCAAGGCCTTAAAAATGGTTTTTTAATAATAATAAAAAAAGATAATTTGTATTAGGTCAGTACTATATGAATTCAAAGACTGAAACAATACAGATAATGATGTATCAACATAGACATCAATAAGCATAGACTTAGATACAGTAGAGTTATAAGTATAGATCTAAAGAGTGAAAAATGGGGCACCTGGGTGGCTCAGTTGGTTAAGCAACTGCCTTTAGCTCAGGTTGTGATCCTGGAGTCCTGGGATCAAGTCCCACATCAGGCTCCCTGCTCAGCGGGAAGTCCGCTTCTCTCACTCACCTCTCTCCTCTCATGTGCGCTCTCTCTCTCTCTCTCTCAAATAAATAAACAAAATTTAAAAAAAAAAAAAGAGTGGAAAATGAAACATTGTCCCTACCCACTTCCCTGCTTCTAAATATATTCTTCTTTCCCAAGGTAACAACTGATGGCAATTAAGGGTTTCCTTCAAGTTATTTATTTATGCATTCATAATCATATATAAACATGTTCACATTTTTTTTTTGCAATGGTGGGATCATTGCAGATATTTTTCATGCATTTTGCCACTTAATAAAATGCCTCAGTGATCTGCCCACTTGGATATCTTATCTTTGGAGATATTTTTAAATTTTAATTTTTAATTGCTACATAGTATTCCACAATGTCGATGCACTATATTGCATTAAATCTCATTTTTTAAGGAACCTCTATGTAATGTCAATTTTTCAGTACTATAAAATAATATGGCATTAAACACCCTGGTATCTTCATCTTGGTAATCATAAACAAGGATTTCTTTACAATTTCTAGAACTCGAATTCTGGGTCAATCATTGATACAAGTTAAATTTTGAATGATATTAAGAAATCAGCCCCCCAAAAATCTTTACCATAGCCCATTCCAACCCAAATTAGAAGACTATTTCTTCCTATCTTTGCCCACAATGAATAACATAACTCTAAAATTTATCAATCTGATAAATGAGACATGATAATTTGTTTTATTTTTATTTCCATCATTACTAGAGGGGCTGAATATCTTTTCATATGCTTATTGTCAATTTGGTTATCTTATTCTGTCCTGCTTCTATGCTTTGTCCCCTTTTTTTGTTAGATTGTCTCTTTTTGAGTAATTTGAGAGAGCAGACATGCTCTTTTCCTTCTACCTTTTTCCGATATACATTAGAGATTTGTTTTCACAATGACTTTGTTCTGCTTGATAAGCTGCTTCATTCATCTGTGCAACATAACTATAAGCTTCTCGTGAGTAGATATATTATTGCTGCTATGTCATTTCTATTTTTATCATTGCTATATTGTTTCTTGGCCACCTACTATGCAAATGTCCCATATGGGCCCACGTCCCCTGATGCAGCTTCAGGCAGGGCTGGCAGAATCAAGAGAGCCCTGGACTCTCAGGCAGGAAAGCCTAAACTCAAGCCTCATTTCCGACCAGCAAGCTGGGGATTTGGTCAAATCGCAAAATCTCTCTAATGTCAGGATCCTCACTTAATCCTCTCAATCCTAGGTTTCTCTCCAAATTCAAGTTTCTGTAACCATAGGTCCAGCTGCCTAAAAGAGCAGTCAGCACAAATTTGCCTCCTATCAGTGTCAATCACGCCTGCCTTGAGCCTCAAATTCTGTGGTTTTTCACCACAGCTAAACTCCACATAATTATTTGCAGACTACTCTTACAAGCTCTAATAAATTTCAGAGAAACTTGAGAGCAGTAACTGTCATAAAAAGAGATTTCTTTTCGTGGTTCTTGTTCATGGAGATGAACTTCCACTTCAGCTCTTGTTTCATGTACTATATACACCGTTTATAGATCTATAAAATAATTAATATTCCTTTAAGATTAAGGAATCTTAAGGAATGATTAAGGAATCAATAGTCCTCAAAATTTACAATTTAGTTACACAAATAATAAATAAATGCCTGGGGCATTTGGGTGGCTCAGCTGGTAGAGCATCTGACTCTTGATCTCAGGTCTTGACCTCAGCGTTGTGAGTTCAAACCCTGTGTTGGGCATGGAGCCTACATACATACATAATACACAAATGCCTATAATTTGAATTAGATTTTCCTAAGAATTCAAACACTGAATACACATTTTTTTTGTTGAAATGCCCCTAAACATTGAATTACAATCACAAATCTAAAATATCATGCTCTCATAAATGTTTTAAACATTTGAGAAGTAGGCAAAACCCTGACAAAATAGCAGAGCTGTTACAGAACTTGCTATTTAACTTAAACTACTTTTAGTGCTAATATATTAATTTAAATTCTCTATCTTCCTAGCCTTGCATTGAGTAATGATACCAAATCCACTCTCCCTCCCTCTCCAAAAAAATCTTAGATTAGTCAGCTGAGTTTGCAATTTCTGCATAATTGATCTTTTGGGGGGTTTTTTTGTGTTGGCTGGAGGGGAGTTGTGTTTTGTTTTGTTTGGTGTTTTGTTTCCTGTCTGACATGGAATCTGGTTAAGTTCTTTTAGGAATTCAACTTCCTTTATATTGTCACTAAGGCTCCAGGATCACACTTTTCACACAGGTTTTAGTGTCTCCCCTTGAAATAATATATTGTGCTCCTTGAGTTTCACTTGGTCAGCATGAACCTTTGTCCCATCATTACACTATGGTGACCTGGCTGGTTAGCATTATTAGAAAACCTTATATTCCTAATTACTATATTATTATGATTAGTAAGGCCATCCAAGGGGTCTGTTTCCTAGGAGATGAGAGATTAAGTCAGTACAATTACCCTTCCTCCATAGGACATCTGGACAATTGAAAATCTTGCCCCCATACTATTAACCTCTCTCTCAACTTCGTTACTATGGGTTATCATTGTGCCAATTAAATCTTGGACCCTCTTCCCATGTCATTTCTATGTGAGGCAGTAGATACTGACCAATTTATTCCTGTTCTTGATATTTCTTTGGGCTATTTGAAAATGCATTTTTAAAAACATGTCTAAAAGGCTGTAGGAACATATATAATAGTTAATAGGAGAAACTGAAAAGAAGAAATATATATATATATATATATATATATAATCCTCCTGATTTCTTGATGTTCAAATTGTTACAATGTTGTATAACCTGTTCCTTTGTCCTTTCAGTGCCATCTGACATCTTTGAAAGTACTTTTTTCCCATTAACCACAGACTATTCTTGAGTTTTCCTCTACCAAGAAATGTAATCACTTTCCCTCCAGGAAACTTTGGCTCCTGCTAGGGGCCAATACTTGGCAAGCCAGGAGTGTATATGAGAATCAGTAGTGGCCAAAAGGGCTGCTTCTTCTCCTGGGCTACTTTTGGAGATGACAGAACTGAAAAAGATATTTCTTTGTGAACTCATGAGTTCAAAAAGATATTTGTAACTTAACACAGGATGTTAATATACCTTGCTTTTCTTAAAGATGACTTTCTACAACCTTGACAATAATGTCTCTTCAAGGCATAGTAACATATTTATTACACAAATGTTTTGGAGCCATATTAAATTGAAAGATATTCTGCATAGACATGTAGCTTCCCATCATCCCATTATCTCTGATGCAAGGCTGTTGACTAGCCTGATCTCCCTTCATTACATGCCTCTCCACCCCCACCTTCATATCAACTGTTCCTCACAGTTCACAGACAGAAGAGAATCATCCCGCTAAATAACTGATATTCTGCTGTGAAGTAGTAAAAGCATCAGAAGCAGTTCTAAATTTGAGTGAACCAAATAAGCTTCAAAGCAGGCCAATTCAGAGGTATGAGAGTCATGGGTAGATAAATGGCTAGTATCCAAAATCTATAAAAAAACTTATCAAACTCAACACCCAAAGAACAAATAATCCAATCAAAAAATGGGCAAAAGGGGCGCCTGGGTGGCTCAGTGGGTTAAGCCTCTGCCTTCGGCTCAAGTCATGATCTCAGGGTCCTGGGATCGAGCCCCGCATTGGGCTCGATGCTCAGCAGTGAGCCTGCTTCCCCCTCTCTCTGCCTGCCTCTCTGTCTACTTGTGATCTCTCTCTCTCTCTCTCTCTGTCAAATAAATAAATAAAATCTTAAATAAAATGGGCAAAAGACATGAATAGAAATTTCTCCAAAGAAGACATACAAATGGCCAACAGACATATGAAAAAAAGATCAACATCACTCAGCATCATGGAAATACAAATCAAAACCACAATGAGATACCACCTCACACCAGTCAGAATTAACAAGTCAGGAAAAGACAGATGTTGGTGAGGATACGGGAAAGGGAACCATATTACACTATTCGTGGGAATGTGAACTGATGCAGCCATTCTGGAAGACTGTAGGGAGGTTCCTCAGAAAATTGAAAATAGAACTACCCTAACACCCAGAAATTGCACTACTGGGTATTTACCCCAAAGATAAAAATGTAGTGATCCAAAGGGTCAAGTGCACTCCAATCTTTATAGCAGTATTGTCCACAATAGCCAAACCGTGGAAAGAGCCCAGATGTCTGTTGACAGATGAATGGATAAAGAAGATGTGGTATATATATGCAATGGAATACTACTCAGCCATCAAAAGTTGAAATCTTGCCATTTGCAATGATGTGGATGGAACTAAAGGGTATTATGCTAAGCAAAATAAGTCAGTCAGAGAAAGACAATTATCACAGGATCTCACTCATATGTGGAATTTAAGAAACAAAACAGAGGATAATAGGGAAAGAGAGGAAAAAATAAAACAAGATGAAATCAGAGAGGGAGACAAACCATAAGAGACTCTTAATCATAGGAAACAAATGGAGGATTGTTGAAGGGGAGGCTGGGGGAGGAATGGGGTAAGTGAGTGATGGACATTAAGGAGGTCATGTGATATAATGAGCACTGGGTATTACATAAGACTGATGAATCACTGCACTCTACCTTTGAAACTAATAATATATTATATGTTAATTAAATTTTAAAAAATCTTAAACTAATAAACAAATAAATAAAAAATAAAAAGAAATGGACCCCAGAGGGTGCCTGGGTGGCTCAGTGGGTTAGGCTGCTGCCTTCGGCTCAGGTCATGATCCCAGGTCCTGGGTTCAAGCCCCGCATCGGGCTTTCTGCTCAGCAGGGAGCCTGCTTCCTCCTCTCTCTCTGCCTGCCTCTCTGCCTGCTTGTGATTTCTCTCTGTCAAATAAATAAATAAAATCTTTAAAAAAAAAAAAAAAAAAAAAAAAAGAAATGGACCCCAGAAAACAAGGCAAGAAATTACCATATGGACAAGTGGTAAGAATATTCTCCTCTGTGAAGGAGATATAACTCCATATTTACTTTTTTAGTTAACTAATATACAGATACTCTAACTCATCCTTACTAAGAGTTTGAAGAAGCTTACAAAATATAAGATCATTTGGTAAAAAAAGAAAGTAGGTAAAGATCAAAGCAAAGAAGAAAACAAGCGTAGAACAGTACCTAAAACTATAAGCAAATCAAATATACCCAAAAAGGAGATGTCAAAAATGTCATATACAAAGATTAAATGTTCCTGGTTCACTTCTAGGTGTCGTGACAGCCAAACCCAAAAGGAACACATTACTGATTACAAAAATCACAATGAACATAAAATTATTCAAATTCAATTTGTTTAAGAGAAAGGTAGAGTTACCTACTATTTAGATCTAAAAAAAATTCTCCTCTGGATCTTCACAAAGGACATGGTGTAATACAGCTGACCACAGCTTCGTTGATGCTCCTTCCAGAAGTACAAAAGACAGCTTTCATATGGCTTCTTATAGCATCATTGGTTCACCCCAAAGTCCCATTCAGTAAAAGTAGTTTACAAAAGATCAAAAAAATGTAGTCCATGTACATGGGTTCTTGATGGTCTGGCTTGATTTGGGGATAAATTTTGGCCTGCTGAAAGAATTGATAGCCTTCCAACAATCCTCTAAGAGTTTTATTTCTTGCAATTGAGGTTTCAATAAGAACTGAATAACAGAGTTGAAAGTATTGTCTCTGGCAGGGACCTAGAGTACTATATCCTATACTATATCCTCTATATCCTCTAACAACCTACCAAGGGGAAGCATTCTCTTCTTACATCTGTTTTCATTCTCTTATGAAAACTAAAGAGCCTAAGGACTGTACCTGAAAAGAGGGTACCTCTCCCTCTCTCCTTCTCTGCCAAGGGAGCACCAGCTGGGCAGAACCAAGGTCCTTGTTCTGTAAGTACAGAATGTCCTATTGCATGTAGTAAATGGCTGATAAGACCTCAGTTTTCAGGTGGGCCATGTTTCACTGTAATCAAGAATTCTGCTAACATTACTGTCAGGGTAGATACTTGTTTTTATGCCCCTAGGACCCTAAATATGGAGGAACAGCAAGGAAGATGGAGGTTAATGGAAGTAGTAAGAGACTATCTAGGAAGTAAACAGGTCAATGTAATTGAGAAGATGATTGAATGGGGGGCAGTGGAGGAATTATTTGTTTGTCACTGAAAACTATAGGACAGAAAACCCTAACACAATTCAGCTCAGAATCACATTGACTGTGTTCCCCCTTATTTCTGCAGGCTACCTACACATTCTGATCTTCTCCAAGAGGAAGCTTTTAAGCACAGCAGGTACTGCCCCTTGTTAGCAGGGGCCTGAAGCCAGCTGGGACCAGAAATAAAGTTCTGGAAAGCCTACTGGCCCACAGTCTAAGCTGTATACCTTCAATAGGGTTTTATCAATAAAGATGGCCTGTGATCTTCATCTATCTGACTCCTCAGAACTGGGTGAGAATAGAAGAGTATTATCCAGTGTAGCAGGAGCCTCTCAGAAAATTTCATATACCAATGTATAGGGTCAAAGGAAGCAAAGTATAAAATTTATTGGCATTTTCAACTATAAATAGGCCCAAGAAGCCTCATTAGGAGCCTTGCTGCTTGCTTCTGAAGCACAGGTCACATTTCTGTCTCCCCTTGACTCTCAAGGAAAATCACCTGATTACATTGCCACATTTGCCAGTTTGCTGGAAAATAATCCAAGTCCCTCACCAGCACAAGGAATCTACACTCAACCTCATGCCCAAGACTTCAAAGGAATTAACCTTCCTTAGTAAAAATATTCTTGTATCTTTCCCTTTACTTACAGTGAACAGGGATCAGACTCATCCACAAGCAGTTAAGAACTTGAATCCTGCAAGGCTCTAGTCAGAAGGAGCTTGGAGAACCAGATTGGTTTCTGGTTGCAAGCTGGAGACATGAATTTGAGATAACATAAGTAAAAAGAGAATATTCCAGAAAGCTATAGGGCTGCTCACAAGATTGAAGGAAAGACTAGAGTACAAGGCTTAGAATAAATGGGTACAAGAAGGTTCCAGAAGCTTCTGCTGCCAGTTGAGTGCTGGCTCCACAGCTAGAATGATGAATTTCAATGGTTCTTCTGCCTTAAGTTCACTCTACTCAAGACTCAGAGTCCTAGGGGAGAGAGCAACTAATAGATCAACCTTAACTCCTATCCTGAATCTTGCTGTACCTGGGCTGTAGGAGGAAGGTCAGAGAACGGAGCCTAGAGTGGAGGGTGTCCATTGGCTGTCATGATGGCATGGAAAGTCATAAGTCATACCTACCTACCACAACTGCGTACAAAGAAGGGATGTATATTCCACAGAAAGAAATCAAACTGTTGTTAGGAAGTTGTTAGGAAGAGGCAATGCATGCCAAATGTAAAAATGTCCATCTCAAAAATGTTAAAGCCAATTCTCTTCTTTGACCATTAAGGAAGCTAAGATCTAGACGGGTTAAATAACTTTTTAAGGTTAAATAACTTCCAAAGGGTAAGTTTGAGAAAGAGATGGAGCAGAAATTAAGACAAATTCTACCCAAAGTGTGGTCTATGAACCCAGGGCACCTCACCACCTGGGAAATACCAGCTCTCCAGCACCATCCGAGGCCTACTGAGTCAGAATCTGCATTTTAACAAGTTCTCAGGGTGATTCAAAAGCGCGTGAAAGTTTGAGAAGCACTGCTCTATTTTTACGGGTCTTGACCTTAGTGCCAGGAGTTAAACCTCACCTTGATCTCTGATGGCTTTTCCTCAATTCATGGGAAAAACGGACATAAGTGTTTCTTCATCATTTTCTAGCCTCTGGGGCCTATTCCCGTGTGCTAGTTAGCATATCCAGACAGAGGGCAGTCTATATGATCACTAGAAGTTTAACAATACGGTATGCACCTAAGCCAGATCCCAACACAGTGATGGAAGGAATTCTTAAACTTAAGACTTCTTGAAGGCATTGTTGAGAAAGACTAGTACCCACTGAGAAATAAAAACCAAAATCCTATAACGATAGGAATTTCTCAGTGGCAAATTGAGTATAAGAAACATCACTTTTTAATGGTTCTATATCAAATTAAATCTTGTTCACATCCTCCTGCTGAGAGGAAACTCTAACTGCAGTTACTTAGAAGACCCCCTTCTTTCCTTGGTTGAATCAGAACCAAGAGGCTTATGGAGTTTTACAAAACTCAAGAAAGGGTCCTTCACCCTCAGATGGTCATGGCCGCTGACTTTATCAACACCCTTTCTACTCAGAGTCACTGCTCTGGGAGGGTTGCAGGCACACTGGTTCTCTGAAGACATTCTCTCTGTGTGCCAGCAAACAGAAGTCATCTTCCCTCTCCTCCCCACTGAAGTCTGTGCTTCATTTTGTACTGGTGGAAGGGTGTTTTTGAGAGGAAGATTTTATTACATACATAGAATACAGGTTTGGTTTCTGCCAGCAACATGTTCCTTGTTTGCCTGCTGGGGTAAAATATATCAACATTTTATGGTGCTCCATAAAGAGTGTGATGTAAGTAAAGAGCACCAGTTTGTCCAGGAGCTCTGTCGCCTCAACTAGTTTGAGGGCACTACTCTTAAGTGCCTGTAACAGGTATATGGTCTTCACTGCTATTGCACTTTGTAGCTCAGACACACTTAACAGCTGATAGTCCTGCACCAGCTCATAATCTTGAACCTATAACATGTTGCTCATCCAACTTCTTGTCACTTCTTCCCTACCATTCCATATGACTTCTTTCCTGGAGAACATAATGAGTGTGGTCAAGCCTTTGTAGCTCAGATTATTTGGGGAACTTGGAAAATGAATGTTTCCTCAATTAATGCTTAGTGCTATCAAGACTATATATATCCATCACACGAAAGCCAGTTCCAGCCATGCGCGCGCGCGCGCGCGCGCGCGCGCGTGTGTGTGTGTGTGTGTGTGTGTGTATTGGGGGGTGGTGAAAAGGATGGTATAGATGTTCAATTACATAGTGTTATTTCAGATTTGAGCCATTGCCCCCCTAAATTGCTTTCAAATTATCTAATACATGGACTATCTTTACTAAAAAACTAAGTTCTTCATGCAATAATTAGAAATAAGACTTTAAATAATCTTGGAATAAAGAATAAAGAGGCTGCCATTAAACTAAGGTCTAAAAAATTCATAGTAAAGTTTCCTGGGTACAGACTCAGGTTAGGAGAGGGATACCTAAGGGACATAATGTCAAAGAAGAAGGACCCTGGATAGTAGACCAGAGGATACCCAGATGCACTCATCGTCTTTACAGTTTGTCAACACCTTGTACCAATTCATCCCAAAATGCACTTAGACATAAAACATGGCCACTTTTCTTCACTTCTTCTAGATTAAGAATTTTAGAAGCAGGGTCATTCTGGAAGCCATTCCAGTAACTCACTCACAGATCAAGAGGCTATCCAGAGTCATCAGGTTCTAAGTGACTCACTGGACCTCAGAGATCTCTTTAGAATATGCTCCACAGCAACCAGTGGGACCAATCAAGGCAACATACACAGATTTACATACAATTCTAAGACATGTGTCAGGATCTTACCTTCAAAGAGCTTTAGTTTATGTGGGGAAATAGAGCATGTGCATAGAAAAAAAAAACAAAAAAAACAATACACAATGGTCTTTAGCAAGTACCAAATGAATGGAAGAGACACCAATTTCAGTAGCATTCAGGTGAGAAAAGAAGGAGTAGAGGCATTATCATTAGCCAGAGTGACTTACTACCGCTTGATGGAGGATTGGGGATTTCAGCTTGACCTTAAGCAATGATTCTTAATCTAAGATTGATGTTCTCTTAAGGGGCACATGAATGGAGCTTCAGAGGCCAATGAACTCTTTGGCTATGCACTTTTCTGGTATAGAGGATGGCCTTCAACAGATTCTCAAAGAGATGACTGAAACGTTATAAGCCATTACCTTGCAAGAAATTGTTTAAGTAGTGAGGATGAAAAGCAGCATCCTAAATACGGGAACAAGTAAGCAAAGGCATGGCGAAGGCAAGAACAAGCCACTTTCAAGTGGAATACGAGGAAGGCCAGTCAAGTGGTAGTACTGGTCCCGTGTCCATCTAAGGCAATGTCAAGAGATGGAGCTGGGAAAGGGCCTGACTATCAAGATTATGCTGTGGGCAGTGCTCAGGTGAATGACACAGTGACATTGGGTTTAGGATGATTAATTGACCCTCTGGGGCAAGATGAAGCAAAAGTTGGTGATCCTAAAGTCAGAGAGATGAGGGATGAAGAGTGAGGAAATGAGTTGAACTGGTGATTGTAGCCATGGAACAGATGAAAGGCATTCTGGAGGCACTGAGATAAGAACTTATAAAATTTAGTAAGTTTGGGACATGGGAGGAGAGAGGAAAGAACCAAGGATGACTCAAAGCCCCAGGCCTGGGTGCCTGGAAGAATAAAGACTCATTTGTAGAAATAAGGAACAATGGATAGAAAGCTGGTCCAAGAGAATTATAAAGACTTTGATTTCTGACAGGTCGGAATTTGAGGTGTTGTCCTAGGAACAGTCAAAGAGACCCTTTATCAATGGCACTAGATATTTACATACCCAAAAGTAAGATTGGAGCTGTCTTCCAGCCCAGTGCCCTCTATCCTAGATAACTGATATGGTCTGACTCCTTGGGGGACTCTGCAATATTAACCGGAGGCTGTATCATTTCTGTTTTTTATTTGCAATCTTTCCTAAAGCATTTTCTTCAGATGACGTTACCACTCTGTGATTAGGAGACAGGCAAGGACGTAAACATTCCAATAAGATAAAAGCAGCCCTGCTTTCCCAGTACTCTCACAGCACTCCAACTTCATTAGGCTCATGTTGTTTCATTAGACTCAATGCCATTTAAATTTTTATGTTCATTTCAAGGCTATTTGTTTTGACAAAGGATTTTAAGAAAACTCAGTAGGAATTTTCTAGGTTTTATTTAACTTTATAACCATCTAATTTACTCCCCAATAAAGGGATAACTAAGCATTCCTGTTATGCTGCTAAAAACCTCTTTGCATAATTTTGAAATACAATACAAGATTCTGCAAGGAAGAAATTCACACCAGGGAAATGCTGACAGGAGCTATCCAGTGTTTGGTGCGGGGGGGGGGGGGGGGGGGGGTTGTTTAGGGACTCAACACTTCCTCTCTTCATTAGCACAACACATATTCTACAGGATCCAAAGACACTTCTTCTATTTATATATTGTTACTTTCCTATACAAGTAGGTCTCTGACCCTCCCACATACAGGATAGATGAAGCCCAGCAGGGAGTTTTCCAAAGCCCAGGGGTGCCAACAGACAGGACATAACAATGACTGATAAGGAACAGGGTGATTTACAGGGAGAGAAGAGGAATGTATGCATGTTATAGAATCATTCCTCACTTTCCCCCAAGATGACACTCTCTAATTCATTCAGATAGATCTCACTTGTCCCCTATGAATCAAGTCACTCCTCACCTCTTCATTTTGTATAAGGTTCCCCCGTGGTAGTCAGGATGTCCCTCTTATCTACTTAAATGCCTTTGGGCATGTGAATATTTGGTGACTTAAATCCTGCCTCCTCCCGGAAACTCTTCCTGTCTATTTCAGGCCTCAGGAACATTGTCTTCCCAAAATTAGACAACCAACAAACACTTTTGAGTACCTGCTAATTGCAGGCATGGGTGCCCATTGTATTTATTCCTTGCTTTCCCCTCTGCTTGTTGGAATGTCACTCTAATACAGGTGACTGTTTCACTTCTTTACTATTTCTTACAGTGCCAATCCAATTCCTAGACACAATATCAATCAGTGCCCATATGTTAAAACATGCCTGGTGTGTTCTAAAAAAATAAGACACAAAAACACTTAGGAAAATCTAGAACTAGTTGTTGTTTCAGCACAATTAGAAAGAAATCTTAGAACAATGAAAATGTATATTTTTTAAAGATTTATTTATTTATTTGAGAAAGAGAGAGAGGGGGCAGGAAGGACAGAGGGAGAGGGAGAGAGAATCTCAAGCAGACTCTGAGCTGAGCATGGAGCCTGATGCCCAGGACCCTGAGATCATAACCTAAGCTGAAGCCAAGAGTGAGACACTTAACTGACTATGCCACCCAGGTGCCCCAAATATATGTATGTATATGTATACCCATATATATGTATATATACATATACATACATATACATATATATATACAAATATACGTGTATACATATATATACACACATACGTATATATGCATATATACGTATATACATATATATGTATATATATATATTTTTTTTTTAAGGAGGAGAGAAAGATAGAAAGAAAGGAAAGAGGGAGGGAGGAAGGAAGGAAAGGGAAGGAAGTGAAGGGAGGAAGGAAGGAAGGAAGGACACAGAAGGGAAGGAAGTGAAGGAAGGGAAGGGAGGAAGGAAGGGAGGGGGCAGGAAGGAAAAAAGAAAGAGAAAGAGATTGAGAGAAGGAGGGAGGGAGGGAGGGAAGGAAGGAGGAAAGAAAGGAAGGGAGGAAGAGAGGGAGGGAGGAATGAAGAGAAAAAAAGAAAATTAGCCCTACAAAAAAATGAGCCGCTGAAAGTGTTTCTAATATGATAAGATGAGGAATGTGTTGGATGGCTTTGTGAAGTATGAGAAGTGAGCAAAACTAATTTCCACTTGGATCTCACAGAGTTCCTAGTCCTGAGGCAGCTGTGCAGCTCAAGCTGAGCTTGGCTGTATGTGGCCAACTCATTCACCTCATCTGCGGTAACAGCCAGTAAGTGCCTCCAGAAATGGGCCTGAAATTCACATACTCTAAAGTTCTTGTCCAGTAAATGTCCCCTGAGGTCACCCTCTAAACACAAAGTTTGAACTCCCTGGGAAAAAAAAAATAGCATCATAAGCAAAAGAAAAAAGTCATTATCCTTAGAATAAAAAGCTATTTTGAAACAGGAGAGCTGCAGGTTGGTGTAGCCTCACATTTCATTTTTTCCCTAATTATGAAGTCAGTGCCACTATGCTCTCTTCCCAGCACAGACAAGGGTCTCTTTTTTTACTTCATGGCTCCCCAGCAGCTTGTATTACCCTATAGGAAGCAATAAATACTTACCCATCTGAGCTGCTAGCTTCTCACACAAACATCTGGCAAGTTTTGTGAGCCTCTTAACTATTGAATTTCCATATCAAGCACATTTTCTATTTGAATCTTTTATTTATAATACTTTTGTGTAAATCCAAACCAACAGAATATACTCTGAAGCAGAGATTTTAGCAAATAATAAAATTTTTAACATTTATAACTTTCATAGCATGGCTTTTATAACTCAGGGAAAAAGAAACAGGACAATTAAAAATATCATCTATGGACTCAGAAGCAAGGGAAAAAAGAGCTTTTATTAAAGTAGTCACTGAAGAAACATGTCCTCAAACACATAATTTATCCTTCTCCCAAAACAGGGAGAAAAAGACATGAGTCTGTTCTTTAAATCAGAGGAATCTCTGTGATGTACTTGCAGAAAAGGTTATCTTTGGTTTCAGCCCAAAGAAGCTACAGAAACTTACAGGATTGGTTGCAGACACTGAGGAAAATACTAACAACATATACTCATGTGGGCTTTAAAATTATATAGACCTGAGGTCAAATATCAGCTTCGTCAGGTGTTATAGGAAATAGTCCCATTTAATCCTAGCTGAATGACCTATATGACAACTGGAAAGTTTCATAGCTTCTCTGAGCTTCATCTGGACAATGAAGATAAAAATACCAACATCTCAATACTAGTTGGAGGATAAGACAACATCATATGTAACCCCTACTACAGTCTCTGGCTTTCTGGCCAGAGAGGAGAAGCTTAATTAATGTTGGGTTTTCCTCCCTAAACCTTCATACCCTTCCTTCCATCTTATAAATTCAAAGTGCTCAGAAATTAGGGGCTTCATTCATATTCATCCTAAAATAGCATTTATTAAAAATATCCTTGAATGTAGCTCTTCATGTCATAGTTTTTCCACCAATAAAGTGGAAATATTAACTACCCTACCTACCCAATAAGAGTGCTGTGACATCTTAGAAAAAACACACAGGACTGAAAAGAATGTCAGTGAGAAAGCGGAAAGCTCTGGGCTGACCTTCAGAAGACTAAATATTGAGCTATATGACCTTGGACAAGCCTCTTAGCATCACAGCCCTCATTTTCCCTATGTTTAACATACAGATAATGATACCTGCTTTATTTATGTCATACGGTTTTAGTAAACCCTTTTTCTCCATTACTTATCTTGATTCTTATACCTGTGAAGCCAGAAAATGTTCAGCTCATGCTCACCCAGCTATTATTCAAACCTAGATTTTTCACATATCAGGAGTCAAAGTCTTGCCTTCCCCAATGCCAGTACACTGACATTGTGAAGTAGCATTATCTCAGAGGTAAATTCTTTTTTTTTTTTTAATATTTTATTTATTTATTTGAGACAGACAGAGAGACATCACAAGTAGGTGAGAGGCAGAGAGTGGCAGAGAGGCAGGCAGAGAGAGGGGGAAGCAGGCTCCCTGCTGAGCAGAGAGCCCATGCGGGGCTCGATCCCAGGACCCTGAGATCATGACCTGAGCCAAAGGCAGATGCTTAATCCACTGAGCCACCCAGGTGCCCCACAGAGGTAAATTCTTTGAAAGCAGAGACTACGCCTTTTTTCTTAAGAGCTGTACTCTTACCTCAGCAAGGATCTATATTGTACTTTATACAATCAAATGCCAATGTGCTTTTCAAATTAACTTTAGATTTTTTTTTTTCAAGAGAGTACATGTACTTGCATGATGGGGGAAGGGTCAGAGGGAGAGAATCTTCAAGCACAGAGCTCAGAGCCTGACATGGGGCTTGATTGCACCACCCATGACATCATGACTTAAGCAAAAACTAAGAGTTGGACACTTAACCAACTGAGCCATCCAGGCACCCCTCAAATTAATTTTAATGCATCCTCATTATATGCAAAATTTTTCATCCAGAATTAAGAATGAATATTCATGCAATTTAATACACAGAGGCAGTATAGTGTATTGGTTAAAGTATTACTTTTAAACGAAATAGCTAAATTCAAATCATAGTTCTTGCTACCTGTATAACTTGGGGAAAGAGACCGCATCTCTCGAAGTATTGGTTTCTTCATCTATCACATAGGAAAAACAAGACCTGCCTTCTAAAGTTGTCTAGAAATTAGATGAGATACCAAAATGCATGTAAAGAAGGAGACATTTTGTATTTTCAGAATCTGTGCAAGAAGGGGGGAGCAGCAGAGAGCACCACATGGAACGTAAAAACAAACAAGAAATTTGGGCAACCAGAGAGCTCTAGGGAAGTTCAAAATAACTGAGTGAAGAACAGAGAGATTTAAAAGGTGCTGGGGAGGAGAACAAAGTTAAGTCTCGCATTTGGCATGCTCTCAGGGTTTCTGCTTTAGAGACGACCTGATGAGCAGGTCAAGAATAGGAAGGAACTACTCCACTGAGGTAGACTATTACTCCAAAACTTGTGGGTCTGCCTCCTTCCTCTTCCCTGCCCTTCTCCTTACGCTCCCAATTCCTCACACTCTCCACTCCAGGCCCATTTAGTTCCTTAGCTAACATACTTATTTTCACTTTAACCAACACACACATATGATGTGGGAAACAGAGGCAGAACAAAAATTATTAAATTTCCTTACCCACTGACAAGCCCTTAAAACAGGCAGAGTGACATTCCTCTAGGGACTCAACTATCTCTACCTTAAGGCTTTGCTAAGGGCAAAGGGCAATCCTAGCCTGACAACCCCTACCCCCAACAGGATCCTGTAAGTCTACTTTAACAATTCCTTTGGAAACTTTATTCTAAGCCCTCCAAGATAGTGTTGACAATCATTCCCAAGCATATGACCCACTGATATACATATAAAGGGTCTCATGACAGAAGTTTTATTACTGGTAATGAACAACCTTTTTCCCAACAATAGCTAGCCCCTCAAGGTCCTGGAAACCTTACTTCCAAAATTCCTTAGAGACTTATACGATCCCTGACCCTCTCCCAACTTACAAGTATATAATGGACCATTCCTCACATCCTCCCCGCACAGCAGCTCTTTCTGCCCACAGGTTCTGTCCTCATGCTTTAATAAACCATCATTTTGCACCAAAGACGTCTCAAGAATTCTTACTTGCCGTCGGCTCTGAACTCTACGTCATTGAACTTTATCTATATTCTAAGACTTCACCACATACGCGCACATGCACACACAGACACACACTGTCTCATACATAGCCTTGCACATACACAGAGACATAAACAGGCACACATACACATACATCCTTTATTCCTCACCCCAGCCCCCAAACAGTTCAAAAGTCCCCACACCTGAGTTGTAAGAACTGATGATGTTAATGTTGGTAAAGTACAACTGATAGGGCTTCTGGTTAAACATGACAGATTGTACATGTGCATTTTTCTTCGCTTTTCAATCCCTTTAAGTTGATGACAATACTTAAATGTGGACGCTGGAAAGTAGATGGGCAGTGGCAAATGATTTAGCAGACCAGAAAAGCTGAAACTTAAACTAATAGGCAAGCTAGTTGGTATGCAGACCTCAGAAAAACAAATGGAGTCACCCCAGCCCTCTAAGGACTACTCCCCGACGGCAGAAAAAGAGAAAGGCTTGCCCAGCAGAGGATGGGGTGAGCAAGTGCATTAAATGCCAGGGGCTATGTTCACTATACCTCAGTAAATGTGCTAAGTGAAAAAAGTAAAAAACAAAAAACAAAAAAAAACCCTCTATCCCCAAAAAGGGGATTAAGTGGAAATTGGCATCCCCAAATGGTCAAGACACAACCCTACCCCCAGTTTCTAGAACTCTGACAGCCAACTGTATACATACATCCAGGCAGAAAACACAGAGGATTCCTCTGCAGAAACTGACCTGCCCAAGAACAAAGAACTACAGATGGTGACACTTGGGGGTCATCCAGCGAAATAGCTAAATTCCCATGGGATTACCCATCACTTGGTACAACTTCCCTTTCCTCATGCACATCTTCCAATCATCTCTTTAGCACTTTCCTCTTAAATAAAATGGAAAGCCACCGTAGAGAAATCTCCACCATAAAAGAGAGATCAAAGCAAACAAAAGAGGAGCGGCTCTGCAAAAATCCCAGTGCATTCTTTCTCTCCCCTGCCTTGTCTTACCTTTTATTTTCCCTTCTCTCTCTCTCACTCACTCATTTTCTCTCTCCCTTTGCACTGAGGGAATCAGTTGCCATGTTATGAGTAGGAGTCCTCTGGAAGGGTCCACAGGCAAGGAAATGACATACCCAGCAACAACCTGGAGAAGACCCACGACCTGCCAACAGCCATGTGAATGCCCTCAGAAGCAGACCCTCTCCCTGTCGAGCCCTGAGATGACTGACCCCAGCTGACACCTTGATTGCAGCCTTGAAAAAGATTCTGAGCCAGAAACACCTAGCTAAACATTGAGTTTGTTGTTCTAAGATACTTGAGTTTGGAATAATTTGTTACACAGCAATAGGTAACTAATATACCAATTTTTTAACAAATATCAGAATTTTTCTCTGTAAAACAAATTAAAATTAATGTAGGCCTCCTCCTTCCCCCTGCCAGATGGGCAGGAAATTGTCTCATTCACTGCTATAACTATACCCATTTCTACTCCTCAAGGGTCTCGGCAAAGTCACAGGGTGTTCAGGACAGAATATTTGGGGAAGGACCTCTGATCCATGGCTCACAATGGTCACCACTGATGTGCTCATCACTCAACTGTGCATGGTCCTTAGAGAATAAGGAAACTCCATACCTTTTCTGCTAAACTTCAGGTTGGACACTGGGATTTTTGCAGAGGCTAGAGTTGTGTACCCAGCACCTAAGACCCAGCCTCCCTTCTGCAATCTTGTCAGCTCCCAACCAGGCCCCTCCTTGACCCCCATCCCTTCCCAGGCTTCTGGGAATCTCCCTTCTCTTGCCACTTCCACTCTCTTCTCCACAGCCCTCCACTCCCACATATACACACATATACTCAGCATAATTCCAGAGTCTAGGGGTTTTTCAAAAGCCTAGAAAATAGATGATTGTCAACCTGCCACTGTAAAGAGGGAACACCATATCCTTCTGCAAATTCAGAAAAACATACAAAGAGTTCTCATTCCTTCAATGCTTCAACTGCCTCAAAAACAAAATATCAATTAATGTTTCAATAGGCACTTCCATGACAATTATTCTCCCCCAAATATTTGAGAATGTATTTTTGCCCCAAGAACTGTCATGCTCACTCTGGGACTCTGAATACCTCCTGACAAACTACAGCCCACCCCCCGCCTACTGCTCCCCCTGCCACATGCTATAAGAAGCTCGATACTGGGGGAACGTGAAGCTTCAAAGCAGGAACATTCTTCTAATCCTCTTCTCACCGTCACAGAACAGCCCAAGCAACCAGCCAAGCATCATGAGACAGGCATCATGAAGGTATAACTGAAAAAAGCTGTTATTTCTCTTTGGAATTAAAGGAGAACAGGGAGGTCTTTCTTGACCCAAAATATCTTCTCAGTGCAACAATGACAGAAGTCCACCTTTAGAGCTTGGCTCATTTGGGTTGAAAGCGCTATTCCTCGAAAGCTGAATTACCCATTGAGCTGCTTTCAGCCAGGAGCAGCTTCTGATGATTCATCTTATCAGTTCTTTCCTAATGGGAAGCTTATTGAAGAAAGCATTTGGGTTCATATATGAGTGGAGAAGAACAAGAAAGAGATTTTTAACGGCGGCAGTGCAGGCATCTTGAACGCAAAACTCAAGGCAACCAAGGGAGAAAGATGAATGGGAAAAAAGCCTCCCTTTCTTGTTAATGTGATATGACTACTGGGGTTATAACAATACCTTCTTTTATGGTTATTCTATAAAGACCAACAAGAATAAAGACCACCCCTGGAACTAGACATGGTCTCACGAAGGATCATTGTTGGTTTTCAGTACTAGGGGTACAGGCTAGTCCTCTAAGAAGAAAAAACAAGAGTTGAAAGCATTAGAAATAAGGGTCTAGATGCCTGGATAGGCATCACTGGGTAGTATGTATAAAGATGGTTACCTCCCTATGAAGGGACACCAGGAACTGGGATTGAAAGATGCCAGGCTGGGTCTTTTCCTAAACGTCCCCCAGGATAGGGGAATGGGAGAGGAACAGCCTGAGCTCAGAGAGATATATTATCTAGTTTCACACTGTTCTCTCTACAGTAGTTCTTGACCCTTAGCATGTGGTAGAGATCAAGTCAGTTGGGTGACTACCTGAAATGCCCCTCTAGAAGGAGCTAAAATGCGACAAAGAGGAGACTGTATTTTCTGAAGTTCCTCTCAATGAGAAAGCATATTGATTGATAAATTGCTTGGGCTGGAAGGATGGGGAGAGATCGCTGAGGGTCAGATCTTCCAAGGATAGTGAAACCAGTTAATTATCAAACTTTTGATCTGTTGAATGAATATCTGTGTTAGTGGCTGAATTACTCAGGGATCAAAGAAAGGCTATGCTCTACTATCATAAGGCTTTCTGTTTCAAACACAACAATTGAAAAGGATATCAGATTGAAGGAGCACTGTGCTACTATCCTGCACATAGAGTTAGCTGTGCTCCAGTTATGCTCATAAGATCTGCTTGAATATCTTGTCTTGTCTTGGCTCCACTACTAAGAAGCCAGTAAAAGGATACTTGTAACTCTTTTTTTTTTAATTTTTTATTTATTCATTTGACAGTGAGAGAGAGAGATCAGAAGTAGGCAGAACAGCAGACAGAGAGAGGGGGGAAGCTCTCTGCTCAGCAGATAGCCCAATGCAGGGCTCGATCCCAGGACCCGGAGATCATGACCTGAGCTGAAAGCAGAGGCTTAACCCACTGAGCCACCCAGGCACGCCTCTCTTTTGAGTGCAAGAGGAGATAAGACAACACTGAAGATAGATAAAGATTATCTTGTTCCCAGATTTTTAGAGGACCCACCTTGGACATGGAATTACTGGCTAGAAAGTACTGTCATAATAAGCACTCTTAAAAATAATAAAGAACAAATATCACATTCTTCTCACCCTTTAACAGGTGAAGTCATCGGTGTAGCAGCAATAGAATGAGGAGGAAACCTGAGGACTGGCTCAGGGTGTTTTTTCCCCCTCACCAATTTTTTGCACTCTCACTTTCTGCCTCCTCCATAGGCTTCATCACCAAAAGGCATGAGATCTGAGATTCTGGGATAAAGCTCCTCTCCTTGTGTCCCCAAAGCAGAAAGTCTCCAAAAAAAATGTCCAGGTCACAACAGCATACTTATGCTTCCAAAGTAGCCTGAGCCCATGCAAATCTTTCATTCTTTGGCTGACATCTCTCTTATTCCTAACCTCATTCCTAGGCTAAAAATTACAACATTGTTAGAATGTAAAGGGTCTTTAAAGAACATCTAATTCAACATCCTTTTTCTATCCAAAAATCAAGTGAAACCTAGAGAAGAGGAGTTATTTGCTTAAGATTCCACAGTTGTTTACAGCAAAACACGGACCCTTCAGTGTGTTCACTTAAGAGAAACTGCTGCTCAAAACGTGGTTTCCATCTGTCCTGCCCTGATTTTCACTCACTTAATTTAGATCGCTGTGGCCTCCAGCCACCGTCCCTTGAATATCTTGTCTTGTCTTGGCTCCTTCCCTGAAGAACCTGAAGGCTACCTTCCCTGAAGAACTTACTCAAGGCCACACTCTCTAAGACCACCTCGAAATTGTGCTGGTAAGAATCAAGGTAAACCTAGGTGATTCATCAACCACTTACTAACTTCCTAAATTTAAGCTCCTGAGGAGCTTTCATGTGACATCCTCATACAACTAGCGAAAGTACTTTTCCTTTGAAAGGTTAACACAAAGGGGAACAACAGCCCTCCTTCACTTGAGGGCATCACTGAAAGGCAGCATCAGAGTGAGTGGCCTGGATGTCTGCTTGGGTAGGAAACTTCTACAGAGCAAGTTCATAGGCCTCTGAATCTATAACTTAAGGTCAACCAAGATATGAAATTCTACCCTCCATGCCTGATCTCTGGGTTTAAGACTTGTCCCTGTGAACATGCAAATATCCCTGTCAATGGTTCCACCATGACAGAGCATCAACAAATGGAGAATTAGAGTGCTTGGATGATGAGAAGGTAAGGAGGAGCAAAGAGCTAGGAAAGCTGTCTCCAGGAAGGACAAGAAGAATAGGAGGACGAAGAGGTCATCCGAAAGCTGACAGGGCAGAGACAAAGCAGACAACCCCAAGAAAGAGGTTTGCCCTACTCATCTCTCACCACCCCACTTCTCTTTTAATGACCAGTATTCCCTCTCTCCTTGGGTATTCCCAGTTCCCTTAAAGAGGCCAATCCTGTGATGCCTACAGTATTTCCACTTGCAAAAAAAGAGAAGCCGGATTGGCTCCATTTTGAGAAGAGATGTGGATTTGCTTCATTATCACCCCAATTTCACCCACTGACGGACATCCTTATCTCTGACCCACCAAGAGGGTGGGGGCTACTTCCCTCTCCTAGAAAAATAAGGGCACTCTTTTAAAACTTGTAGGCTTTAACATGCAACAGAGAAACCAAGAACAATAACTTCCTATCTTCCCCCAACTTTGTTTTAAAAGAAATAGGATTCAAAAAAGCCTTCTTTTTTCAATCACCTGGATTTCATTTTTGACATAAATATTTTTGTTTTCTATTCTTCCTGTTACCCTTTTATTTTCTGTTTCTTGATAGACTACTATGAGTGAAATAAACCATGTAGTCTGAGGATAGAGTCCTCATAAGACTGTTCTCATTTCAGTCTACAGTCACCAGTTTGGAGACCCCCAAGGCCACCTTCACTTCATACCAGTTGACTACAAATTCAAGGGATTCCTACAATCACTCTCAGGTTTGATAATTTGCTGGAATGAATCACAGAACTCGGGAAAGTGCTGTACTTGAGATTGCAGCTTTATTAGAGCAAAAGAATATAGATTAGAACCCACTAAAGGAAGAAAAACAGAGAATGAGATATGGGAAGTTTCCTGTCATCCTCAGGGCTGTCACTGATGTATGCAAATTCACACAGAGTCTTGCCAGGCAGGGAAATTCATCCAAGCTTCAGTGTCCAGAGTTTTTAATTGAAGTTTCATTACATAGGCATGATTGATTGGATCATTACCCTCTTGGTTGCACTAAATTTCTAGCCCCACTCTCTTCCCTGGGGGTCAAACTGAAGTTATCTGCTTCTAATCTCCAAACCTAATCACACGTTTGGTCTTTCTGGTATGGCCAAAAGCCTCTACCCTGAGTCATCTTCTCAGCACAAATTAGGGGTTCAACATGAATAGCAGACTCTCCTATCATTCTGGAAATTCCAAGGGTTTAGATGTCACCTCCCAGGAGCAGAGAAAAGACCAAATCTCTCTTTGGGTAAATTTAATTCTCCCCCACATAATTTACACCCCCCTCAAAAAAATAGGTCTGGAATGTGTTAAAAGGGTACAAGTCACTGATAGCAGGTGGAAAGCTCAATTGCATTAACACAGGATTCTGATAAATGTCAAACATCCACTGAAAAAGTAGATGGCTCCACTGCCTAAGTAGGGCTCTGGTAGAGGAAAATGACTGCTTTGACTGACTGTATACTGGGCTTTTTAAAAAGAGAGTCAAACCTAATTCTTCAGCACTAAACCTCCCAGACTAGCTGGGAAGGATGAGGGTGATGAAAAAGAGAAACTTCTCTGTTGTTACTCTGAAACCAAATGGTTGGTCTTAACTAAAAACTGACAAATGTCTCCCAAAATATTCAAGGATTTCCTCCTTTTTTCTGGCAAAAGAAAAAAAAAGCAAAATATGAAAAATCAAACTGTGCCCCCCTTGCGCTGACACTCATGAGAGATGCCAAACATGCGTTGCCAGGTCTTGGAAACTGCAGGTTTTCTAGCTTTGCCCTGTGCCTGGCCCCCCATCACAGCCTCTCCTCCCCAGTCTTCTCCCTGTCTGATGGTCCCACAGAAGCATGTGAAAGTTCTTGTCATGACAGATATACAAATTAGGCTCTTGTAAGGAATGGAGCAGCACTAAGAACTGCTACAGTGATTTCAAGAGCATATTTTTTCTTGTTTGTTTTTGAAGAAAAGTAATGATACCCCAATGCTGCTTTCCTAGACACATCTCCCTCCCTTCCTTGAGTTTTCCAAAAGTTCATTTCAACTACATTTCTATGATGCTCCTAATACTCTGAAAAGAAGAGTTGGGAATCACTTAGGGAAGAAGATATGGTCCCTGCCCTCAGGGAGTTTCTAACCCAGCTCAAGAAATAATACTGACACATACAAACCTTATATCAAAAAAGTTAGATAACATAATGAGTAGTACCTTAGGAATTCAAGGTCCAGAAAAATTGATGTTCAATTGATTCTGGATAATGGCTTCTCAAAGGATGTGAAATTTACATTAAGCTTTGAGAAATGACAGGACTCTTAGTCCATAAGGTGTGGGGAGAGGAGGTATTCTAGAAAGATGAGCTAGTACAAGGGAGGGTATAGACGTGGGAAAGAGAAAAATCAGTTATCTGGGAAGGTTTTTGGAGGTATAGCCTGATAAAAAAAAGTATAAAGGGTTGTTGTCCCCAAGGACATTGAAGTCTATAGGTTTTTTAACATTCAGATTAGAGATAGAGAAAAAGGATTTTTAACTAGTTGTCTTATTACTAAAATGCTCCTGCAAATGCTTAGGTGATAGAAAAGCAATAAGCAAATATTTGAATAGATATTTAAATAGAACTATATTCTGCCAGTCTATTATAGAGGAAAATTATTTTTTTAGAGAAACTATATTCCTTAATTATGTGTTAGCTCAGAATATACTTTTCTGCCCCCAAGTTCCTCCCGTGAAATACAATACTGGGTGAAATTCAAACACAAAACCAGGTATTCACAAGGCAAATGGCATTACAGGAAAAATAGCTCACAAGGAGAATTTTAATGCAACAAATGTCCTTCAAATTTCCTGTCACATTGAGTACAGGCCAACAACCCAAGCTAACGTTGTTTTGATGTCACAAGTCAGGGATGGCCAGAGATTACACTGGGTAGCAGAATGGGAATTCAAAGTAAAATATAAGATTGTATGATAAGATCATAAGATTGCACAATGGCCCCAACATAGCCATATACATTTCAATAGAAATAAACCAATTTTCAAATGTAAAATGTAGAAGATATGGCTTGATAAGTAACAGTATAAATCAGGAGTCACAAATATAATGTGGTTACCCAAGGGAAGCAAAAGCAATCTTAGGCTGTGGTAATAGCAAGTCTGTGTCTAGAGCAGGTAGGGGATTGTCTGATCCATTCCTCACAGATACCATTACCTAGTGTCATCACATAACTTAAATGGGGTACAGAGATCCAGAAGTGAGTACAAGAACAACCTATGAGAGGCCTGAAAAATATCAGCCTAGGGAAAAGTGAGACATAATGGTTGACTTCAAATAACTGAAGGGCTGTGCCAAGTAGAGGCATTAGACTGGTTCATACTGTGCAGTTCCTAAACTTTTCAAACCAGAAATCAGGACACATTACATGATGAAGAGATTTGTGCCACTGCTGAGTATGAGAGGCATTCTAGAGCTGTGGTTTGAATACTGAAAGCTGAAAATTTCCAAGACCTTGTGATGTTGTAAAGGCAGTTCATATTTGAAATTGGATATTATGTTCTAGAAAACCTCGGTCTTATAGCTGTAGAATTACAATGAATGAGTATAAATTCTAGTATGATCAATTCCGGCTCAATATGAAGGAAAATTATTTATTTATTTATTTATTTATTTATTTATTTATTTGTCTTTTGGTGGGTAGGGGTAGGAGGGAGAGAGGAAAGGGAAAGAGAAAATCTTAAGTAGGCTCCAAGCCCAGCATAGAGCCTGATACAGGTCTCAGTCTTATAATCCTGAGATTGTGACCTAAGCTGAAATCAAGAGTCAGATGCTTAACCAACTGAGTCACCAGGCACTTCTGAAGGAAAAATGTTTAACAGAAAGACTTACCCAAAGGCAAATATTCTACCACAGGAGGCATAGATTTTTGCAATAAATATTTATGGTGAACTTGTTATGTAGCAATCATTACCCTGCTTTTAAGTCATCCAAGGTCTAGAGTAAAAGCCAAGCAAGGGAATGGGCAACTATTATATTCAGGGTGAAAAAATTGGGTAGTAGAGATAAGAAAAATGTAGGGCAGAAGCCTGGGGAATGGAAGGTAGCAGGAGCAACACTTGAGTTTAATCTCGAGGGTTGGCTGTAGAATGGAGAATCAACTAGATTGTGATCACCCAGAAATCAGAGCTACAGGTAGAGAGAGCAATGCAGGAAAGATATGGCAACGATCAGAGCTATGGAAGAAGTAGTGGGGATAAAGAAGAGTGTGTAGATTTAAGAATTTTTTTTTTTAGATTTAAGAATTATTAAGGAAGTAGAATAAATAGGACTTGGATTGCTAGATAATGAAGAAGGGTATCAGTGATAGCTGGGTTTCCTTGCGAGTTGGTAGTACATTTCCCAAGACAGAGAAGAGGCAACAAGCAGTTTTATTGAAGATAAAGTCAATCCTGAACAGGTTGAATTTGAGAGTAGATATAAAACACAACCACATGCAGATATCATGCAGGCAGCTGAGTGTATGGTCTAGACTTCAAATCAAGAAAGGAGCTAGAATACTGCACATCCCTCTCTCTTAGCTAAAATGAGTGATTATTACTTCTTGAACAATGACAGATTTATTATCTCTCTAATCAGTCATCCCTATAAATGAGATTCATCAAGATATTCTATCATACAACTTCCATCACTTCCTGATAGCCTTTTATCTAGAGAAACTCCACTTCCTTAGACCATTCCTCAAGTCACCCAGCTGATATGCATGTCCTATTTTAGATTCTTTCTAATGCTCTCTTACGGGGGCATCCAGTGGTTTCCCCAAGGTATGTGTTCCCCTTTACTGCAACTTATACAAGATGTGCTCCTGGTGTGTTCCTGGTGGTCTAGCCTGGACAGTATTGACATTTCCAAAAAGACACAAATTATATAGGCTTTCAACAAAACCCTTTGTGCCTCTGAGTCAGTCTGAGGCCTGGAAATGTATGCTATGTTTCTTCTATTAAAGTATCCCTTTTATTTCAAAAAAGTGGGGAAATATTATTTATAAATGTTAAATTGTGCCATAATGCAAAACATGTCAAATGACTGGCATAATGAATTTGTGAAATAAATCTTCTTTATTGGAAACTCATATTGGTGGGTTAGGTCCACATATCTGACTGAAATCTCCTTTCTGTATGAAAATTTTAAGTAACACTGTTCATCTATTACATGCTTAGAAATTGACTTATGTTTAATCTGAGAATCTTCATAAGGTATGTGACATTGATAAATAAAATTAGTGAATAAGAAGAAGAAGGAGAAGGAGAAGAAAAGAAGAAGGAGGAGGAAAGAAAGGAGCTATAAAGGAAAGTTAAGAATATCTTGTCTTAGCCAGTTTGGGCTGCTATAATAAACTGGGTGATTTAAACAACAAAAACTTATTTCTCACAGTTCTGGATCACTAAGATCAAGGTGCCAGCAATTCTGTGTCTGATGAAAGCCTGATTATTGGTTTTCAGACAGCCATCTTCTTTTGTCCTCAGAAGGCCTTTCCTTTGTATGTGCATGTGAATAGAGAAAGAGCTCTCATCTGTCTTCCTATTTTTATAAGGGCATTTATCCCATCATGAAGGCCTACTCTCTAACCTAATCTAACCCTAATTACCTCCCAAAGATTTAATTTCAAATGCCATGACTTTGGGGATTAGGATTTCAACCTATGATTTGGAAAAGACATAAACATTCAGTCCATAGCATATCTAATAAAACATAAATGAAAAAGACAAATCAAAGAAAAATAAGACATCTATGTCTATGTCTTATATCCCAAACTTGGAATTATGAATAGAATAATAGAGAAAATATTGGGGTGGGGGGGCAGAATTGTCAAAGAAAAGAAAAAAATATAAGAATATATAATATACATTATAGAAGGAAATGAGTTTCCACATTAAAAAGTACAAAGACCCAATATAATGATGAAAAAAGATTCACATCAAGGACATAACTGTGAAACTTCAGAATCCAGAGGATAAAGAAAAGATCCAGGAAGAAAGAGCAAATGACATATGAAGAATTGAGAATAAGAATGGTATCAAACTTCTCAACAGCAATACTATAAACTAGTTTGAACATATGTCAAAATAAACAGAGAAAATAATGCCCAATTTATAATTCTATACCCAGCCTAATTACGAATCAAGAGTAAATATAGAGATGTTTCTCTATAGTCAAGGTCTTAAAAACTCTACCTCCTATGCACACTTCTCAAAAAACTTCTAGAGAATAAGTTACAGAAAAACAGAAATGTAACTCTAAAACAAGAAAGAAGATGTGGTGGAAGCCATAGAACTGGGGACCCAGGGCAAGAGAGGTAAATAGAATCCCCAGCATGACAGGAGAGTAAGTCCTATGACAAGAGTGAGCAAGCTATTTTAGAGGGGCAACAAGTCCAGATGAAAGCAAAAAACTAAAAGGCTCTGAGAGGGAGGTTTCCAAAAGAAAATAAAACTTCTAGATCTTCTGACAGGTTTATGGTGAGGAAAATTGGATTGAGAGTCACTTTTACAAGGTTATTGGAGGATAAAAGAAGACTTAGCAAAAGATGGAAGAAGGCTAAGTAAAATTTTTTTTAAAAAGACAAAAAGAACTACAGGAAAACCAAAAGTTGAACAAGAAAGGAAAGGCATTCATAACATAGTTCTTGGCTCAAAAACTGAACAATGTTAGCATAGTTATCAATTATGAAAATAATGAATATGGATGGTATCAAATTATGGTAAAATTATATTGGAAACATACAGGGAGATGAAATATGTATGAGTGATGGATGATTATATCGGATATCTACTCCTGTGCAGCAAACCACCCCAACATTTAGCAAGTTAAAACAACTGCAATTTTATTTGCTTATGAGTCTGTAGATTAACAATTTGGATCTGGCTCAAATGAGTAATTCTTCACTCATAACTGCTGTCATGTGGGGACTCAACCAGCACAGAATATCCCAGGATGGCCTCACACTCATATTTGAGGACTGGTGCTGGTTGGCTGCTGCTGGGGGGCCTGGGGACCTTTGCTGGAACACCTCGTCTGTGTTTCATGTGGTCTGTCATCCTTCCGTAGTTTAGATCAGGTTTGTTTTTTTGTTTGTTTGTTTGTTTGTTTGTTTGTTTTAACTCAAGAACCCCAGAGCAGTGTTCTGAAAGGGTGAAAGCAAAGGTGCAAGGTGTCTTGAGATCTAGGCCTACAATTCCCACAGCATTAGTGCCAGCATGACTGTCGGTGAAAGTAAGTCATGTGTCCAGTCCAGACTCTAAGGGTAGGAAACGGATCCTACCTCTTGACAGGAGGAGATACAAAGGTACAATGCTAAGGGATACATAGACAGGGATGAAAGAATTTGTTGTGTACATGTTTTCAAACATTCTCCTACAGTGGTATGGAAGAATTAAGTCTTTATATTCTACAGTGGAAAATCCATATAATGTCTAACGTGGAAAAAATCAGCAAATTAGTATGTAATTTAGAAATGTGATAAACAGAACCAACAGCTGAAGAGTTTAAAGTGCTTGTCTTTGGAGAAAGGATCAGGGAGGAAGAGAGGCAGGACAGGAAACTGCTATTCTTGTTATAAGTTACATAATACCGTTCGACTTTGAAAACTACGTCTATGTAATGACTTTAAAAAGCAAAGCAAAAGTAAAAAGTTTGACAGTACCAGCAATTCCACTTCTAGATATACACCAAAAGAATTGAGGGCAGGAATGCAAACAAAGACACTGATGGTTACAGCAGCATTATTCAAAATAGCCAAAGGTGAAACAACTCAAACATCCACCAACAGATGAATGGATAAACAAAATATTAAATATATATAAAATGGAATATTATTCAGCCTTTAAAAAAGCATGAAATTTTGACACATTGCTGTAAAACATGCATGAAACCTGAAGATATTACACTAAGCGAAATAGCCAGATATAAAAGGACAAATACTGGGGCACCTGGATGGTTCAGTAGGTTAAGCATCTGCCTTCAGTTCAGGTCATGATCCCAGGCTCCTGGGATGGAGCCCTGCACCCTGCTCCCTGCGCAGCGAAGAGTCTGCTTCTCGTTCTCCCTTTGTCCCTTCCCCCTGCTCATGCTATCATTCGCTCTTTCTGTCTCTCTCAAATGAATAAAAAATCTTTTTAAAAGTTAAATAAAAATAAAAAAAAATAAAAGGGCAAATATTATATGATTCTACCTATGAGGTACCTAGAGACAGGAAGTAGAATAGTGGTTACCAGGAAGTAGGGTAAGGAAGAAGATAGAGTTAATGTTTAATAAGTACAGAGTTTCCATTGAGGAAGATGAAAAAGTTCTGGAGAGGGAGAGTGGTGATGGTTTCACAAAAACCGGAATTGTACTGAATGTCACTAACTATGCACTTAAAAATAGCTAAAATGGTAAATTTTATGTTACATATGTTTTACCACAATAAATAAATAAATACTGTTGAAAAAAAAGATTGGCTAGGGAGGGCAAGAATGATAGTCAACTATTGAAAAGGGAGACACAATGTTTGGTTTCTTGTTTGCTTTCTCTCTTTCCTGTCCTTTTTTTTTTAAGACTAGAGAGGACTTGAGCATACTTATGAGCTGAGTGAAAAGACCCAGTGTAGATTTGTGGTTTGATAAAGCTGAGGGGAAGATAATGGGTAGAGAAATGTGCCTACTAAAGAAGGAGATCTATGAGCCAGGCAATCGACCCTTGCCTGCACTGGATATGTTAAAGACAGTTTGGCTAAACCCTTGCTGATGTCACAGACCAGAATGGATGACTCCCTTCCATCCCTGAAGGCCTTACAAAATCATACATGTCTCAAAAATGCCTACAGAATAAAATGTGTCAACTGACAGGAGCATTTGCCAATCACTCATCATGTATGCAATCAATCTGCTTAGCAATCAAATTAGAGGGAAGAGTATTCTTATACAGACTCCATGGTCAGAATATTGGTAATATGTTTTAACTGCAAACTTGACTGCACTTTTTTGTTGCTGTTTTTCGAAAGGGTGGAATATAAATACTTCCTCATCTTCCAGCATGGTTCGAAGAGCAAACTTTCTCACCATCAGGAAAAAAAAGACCAACTTTGAAAGATTTGGGCTCTGGGCTTCTGGAGTCTACGGTGAATGAACAGCAGGATATTTGGTTTTGGGGTCGAGGAGGTAGAACAAGACAATAGAAAGAGGAGGACCTCTGAGAAAAATCAAAAAGACCATTTTCACCAAACTAAATAAAGGTCAGGCATTAGTGAATTTTGTTCCCCCCTCATCTCATTAGTCCATTACTTCTGCCCCCATCCACAATGGTATATAACCTCCAAGTCAGGTGTGAACCCCCCCCCCCCATATAGTACAGGGGAGTGAAGAGAAAGCACCCATCCCCATATTTATATTCAAGAGAGTAAAACTGAACTTTCTGGAAACCTGGTCTGGGACAGAGGTGACACCCTGTTACCTAGGTTGAAATATTGAGCCCAAATAAAATTATCTCAATAAATGTTGATGTGCTATGTAAAATGTGATTTGCTGTTGATTTGAAGAAACAAAGGCAAATTTGGCATCTATAAAATTGAACTTTTTTTTTTACTTTTTTATTCTACTGAAAGAGCAACTCTTTGTACCAGGTTTAAAACAAGATAGTAGGCGGGCACCTGGGTGGCTCAGTGGGTTAAGCCACTGCCTTCAGCTCAGGTCATGATCTCAGGGTCCTGGGATCGAGTCCCACATCAGGCTCTCTGCTCATCAGGGAGCCTGCTTCCCTCTCTCTCTCTCTCTCTCTCTGCCTGCCTCTCTGCCTACTTGTGATCTCTCTCTGTCAAATAAACAAATAAAATCTTAAAAAAAAGAAAAATAAAATAAAACAAGATAGTAGGCAAAAATTTCCTCAAACTGGGACCCTTCATCAAAGACATGAACCATATCATTTCATAAATAAAGAATAGTAAGAAAATAATAGAAAAATGCTGTAATTATTCTTATTTTTCAACCCCTTAACACTCACGACACATTCATCTGTATTACTAATAGCAAATGTAATTGTGGATAGTGTGAAACAGAATAACTATTTATATGCCATGTTTCTAGTCTTTCTCTGCGGACACTGACCTACACCTCAAATGACCTTATATCTCCCGGCTCTCCTAACCCAGAAATCTCGGGGGCAGCCATGGCCTCTGACCTGAGCCGGGTCTGACCCTGGATCATTCTGAGAGGACTCAAGGTCTTGGAAATCTGTGTGTTTCCATGGCAACCAGTCACCACGATAGAGCCTGCCTCTTTGGAAGGCATTTTATAGCTCCTTTCTGGTGGAAGAGGAGAGAAAGGAGAGGGAAAGAGAAAGAGAAGCAGGGGGAGAGAGAGAGGGAGGAGAAGGGAAAAGGGATATGGCACTGGGGAGGATGTGAAAACCCATCAAATAGGAACTGACACAAAACAGCCTATGAAGTATATAAACATCTTTCACAATCAGAAAGACTTTGGAGGACCATTCTGTTATGATTATTTTCCTTTTCTTTCTCTATTTCTCTCTTTTTCACCCTGAATTTCCCAGTACCCTGGTTTTTCTCAACATATTTTCTCTCCATGGAAGTTCCTTTTGGAATTTCAATCAACCAGCACTCTCAAGCTTTCTCCCTTTCCTTTTTAACATTTAATATATAAAAATGAGCAGGGGGTCAACCACAACTGGATGAAATCACTAATCATTACAGTGTTCAAACTGCAGCCCCCTGGTGTATGGAAAATTGCTTTTTACTGTGGCTGAATGTTGAATGGTGCATCCAGAGCCTTACTACGAAAAGGGAGTACAAATATCAATATCATCATACCACAATCTTGCCAGCAATTTTAGAAAATTCATGAGACTAGAATGGATCTTCAAAATGTTGCAGAAATAATACACACATACACACACACACACCACATACCTACCACATACACACACCACACAGATACCACACACATACGCATTAACTACACACCTACACACACCAGAGACACCACACACACACACAGACACACACATCACACACACACAGTTTGTCCTCTAAGCAGTTTTCCCTGTCACTTAACAGCAACCACTCTCTCTCCTTTTTGATTTATTGAAAGTGACACAGCATTGTTCCAAAGTTCTTTAGTTTTTCATTTCCACAAGCAATTACTTCAAAAACTGTATAAAAATTGCAATAAAACATTCCTCAATTCTTGAGAATCTGTTACATCTCTTCTAAGGGAAGGTCAGAGAATAGAATGGAAAACCATACTGGCATTCTCTTCAGAAAAATCTGTGCTGGGGCGCCTGGGTGGCTCAGTGGGTTAAAGCCTCTGCTTTTGGCTCAGGTCATGATCCCAGGGTCCTGGGATCGAGCCCCACATCGGGCTTTCTGCTCAGTGGGGAGCCTGCTTTCCCTTCTCTCTCTGCCTGCCTCTCTGCCTACTTGTGATCTCTGTCTGTCAAATAAATAAATAAAATCTTTAAAAAAAAAAAAAAGAAAGAAAAGAAAAGTCTGTGCTAAACAGCATGAGGTAAGAAACAAGCACCTCACAGGTTGTAACAGTTACTATTCTTTTCACTTGTGTCCCTTTAAATTTCCAAAGAAACAGCAAGATATTTCTCAGCCTACTTATGTTTGGTTTTAACATAGAAATCTGAGGACATATGATTTAATGATAAAAAGCAAACAATTTAGGACCAAATTAACTGTCATGTTATACTCTATCCCTTCACTCCTCTCAGTCAAACAAAAGCATTGAATGTTTAAAAAAAAAAAAAAGGCAGAGCCAGTCCTGGGTGCCCCTGTCCCTCGCCCCAGCCTGCACACAGCCCATGGCCCAGAATCTGTGACCCTCATGGTCCCTGTGAGCAAGCAGGGTGGTGGGAGACTGGGAAACAAGGATGAGAAAGAACAGGAAGGCAAGTCCTTACAGAGTCTGAGGAGAACAGGAAATAGGAAGGGAAGGAGAAGGTGGGAGAGAGCTGGTAAAGGCAGAGGTGGGTGGAGAAAGAAAAAGATCGGAGTTTTTTAAAGGGAAGGAAGGGGGAAAGCAGAGAGGAGAGAGGGAAGGAACAAAGGATGAAAGAGCAGGGAAGCAAATAATAGTACATGGAAACAGGAAGAAATGATCAGAGGAGAAATGGAAAAGGAGGGCAGATGACATCAAATTTCTGACACATCTACACCTGCCAGTGAGACCCTGCGCTCGGGGGAAATGGTGGGCAGAGAAGCTTTCCTTCTCTCTGTCCCTTTGAATACTTGAGCCAGAGCCCCTGAGGATGATCTGATGAATGAGTTGTGGCAGGACCTCATTGCATCTTAATGATTTAGGATTTTCCTTTCACTTCCTGTGTGCCGTTTGGGATCTTTTATCTGCTTTATCTGTGGAGCCTAATGAATTCCTGCTAAGTCTTTATAGCAGTTGTCCCTTCCACTTAAATCTTCCCCCTGATCCTATTTACAGAGTTTACAGTTCAGAGTGTCGTGGGCTAAATTGTTTGTGTTTTTTACAACCAACGCTGACTCTGGAAAGTGGTTCAGTCACTAGAAAGAGAATCTTTGGGTAAGGAGTAAATGGCGCCTGGTGGATGGGTGGTGCTTCCTCTCTTCTTCACCTGCTCCATCTGCTGGCCTGGGTGGAGAGATTCAGCACACACTGAGGGGGGCTTCCCAAGACCTCCATCTCCCTAAGCTTTGAAGGGTAGGGTGGTCAGGAAATGGACTGGCCACTTGGAAGCCTCAGTTTGTCCCAGCCTTGCTATGACTAATCAGGTGAGCTTGAGCAAGTCATTTGAGCTTCTTGAGCTGCAGTCTGTAAATTGGGATGAGAGTCTACCTCTCTCTTCTACACCAGAGTTGGGAAGGGAACCTAGTATAACTGGGGAATGATAAGAAGGGTGATACTAGATATTGAAGATAACAAGGAACAGGTAAGCTGGAGCCGGGTAAGAAAGGCCTTGAATCTGTGCTTCTCAGTTCCTCACCTGTAAAGTGGATAGCTAGTTCTTCTCTTCATAAACAGGCTGAGAGGCTCTTTAGCACTTTGGGTTAAAAAGTGCTACAAAATCCAGGATTGTGTCCCCGCTACAATCATCCATACCCTTCCTACAAACCCAGTCCTTCAAAATCTTATCTCTTGAGTTCTCCTAGTTCTGCATCTGTTCCTATCTCTGTTATGGCTAAGTAGTCCCAAGGAAATCTCTGACTCCTCACAGTGCTTCTCATCAGAAGATATTCTGAATCATTTATCATGAAGTTCGGGATCCTTAGAGAATGATGCTGAACACACCTCTACCAGATAGGTCTGCTACCAAAACACTGGACGATTAAGACAAAATAGCAACATTCTGGAAGACTACAGTATTTGGTGACCTGCCTTTCCTGAGTCTGTTTCTTTATGTCCTTGCCTTCAAAGATGAGAGAGTTCTCAACTTTGGTGACCATTTTTATGCATTCCATCAAGAGTGAAATATTCAGACAAGAAAGAGATCTCACTAATACTACTTAGATAATTCAAGTATCTTATCAGGTCTGTGGTTTCAGGTTCAAACCCACTAGGTAAAATTTCAGGAACATTGGGCCCCTAAAATTTTGTTGCTTAAATTTTAACTGCTTAAGTTAACACAGTTTCTGGAATACAGGGGTCACAAAATAAAATAAAATAATCCATTGATATGGAATGAAGGTATGATTGATTGAGCTAAACACCTAGAGTAAAATGCAAATACCACAAAGAATAATAACTCTTCAAACATTCTTATTATAGTATATAATGCCTCATTGTGAAAGCAAATTTTTAAAGGGGGAGAAATGGAAAAGAAATAACAATTATGGAGTATGTACTATATGCTTAGTGCTGTGATAGGCTTGTTACACATACATTTATGTAGGATTAATACATTTACTCCTCCAATTACCAGAAGATCATCGATATAATGCCTATTTTACATTTGAGTGAGACTGAGAAAGGCTGAGTAAAGGTAGAAAGGCTGAGTAAAGGGTAACAAGGAAGTACTAAAAAGGATAATGGGCTGCAGCCCAATCTTATACCACCCACAAAAATAACTCCAAGTAAATTAGAGAGTTAAATATAAAAACTGAAACTGTAAAACAAGACTCCTGGAAAAAAAAAATAAGAAAAAAACCTCATTGATATCATTCTCAGAATGATTGTTTGGATCTGACACAAAAGCACAAACAGCAAAGGCAAAAATAAATAAGTGGGACTACATCAAACTGAAAGCTTCTGTACAGCAAAAGAAGCAATCAACAAAATGAAAAAGGCAAACTACTGAATGGGAGAAAAAAATTCCAAATCATATATCTGAAAAGGTATTAATATTCATAATATATGAGGAACTCATACAACTCATAGCACATGATAATAATCTGCCTTAAAAATGGGCAAGGAGGGCACCTAGGTAGCTCAGTCAGTTAAGCATTTGACTTTGACTCAGGTCATGATCCCAGGGTCCTGGGATCAAGTCCCAAGTTGGGCTCCCTGCTGAGCCCTTCTCTCCCTCTCTCTGCCCCTCCCTCCTGCTCCTGTTTGCGCTCTCTCTCTCAAATAAATAAATAAAAATCTTTTAAAAATATGGGCAAGGAACTGAAAAGACATTTTTCCAAAGTACAAATGGCCAACAGGTATGTGACAAGATGCTCAACATCGCTAATTATTTAGGAAATGCAAATTAAAACTACAGTGAGTTATCACATCACACCTGTTAAAATGGCTACTTTTTTTTTTTTTAAGATTTTATTTATTTATTTGACAGACGGAGATCACAAGTAGGCAGAGAGGCAGGCAGAGAGAGAGCGGGGAGCCCAATGCAGGGCTCTATCCCAGGACCCTGGGAACATGACCCGAGCCAAAGGCAAAGACTTTAACCAACTGAGCCACCCAGGTGCCCCAAAATGGCTACTTTTTAAAGAAGAAACAAAAACACTAATTCAAAAAGATACCTACATTCCTATCTTCATACCAGCATTATTTATAATAGCCAAGACATGGAAACAACCTAAGTGTCCTTCAAAGAATAAAAGGATAAAGAAATTGTGGTGTATATGTATGCAATGAAATACTACTCAGCCATTAAAAATGAGGAAATCCTACCATTTGCAACAGCATGGATGGAGCTTGAAGGCATTATGCTAAGTGAAGTAAGTCATAAAGACAAAGACAAATAATGCATGATCTCACTTACATATGGAATCTAAGAAAAACTGAATTAATAGAAATAACGATTTGATTGGTGATGGCCAGGGGCTGAGGAAGGAATACTGGAGTCACCTGAGTACCTTCCAAGGCAGGAAAAAAAGAGGCAGTAGAAAGGGAACAGTTGAAGGTATAAGAAATAAAGGGCACTTGGCAGATCTTTCTAAAAAATCTACCAGATAACTTAAGAGGGAAGCTACCTTACATCACTTCAAATAGAATTTTACTTGCAAATATTTCATTTTCTGCAAAACATATATTTCTGAAACCTAGGTATACCAACACTAAACAGTTTGGTATCTTAGCTGGTGACAGAAGGGCAGCATGGCTCCAAATTAGGCAACCTTCTTCTGTCAAGAGCCTTCCTGTCCTGCCAGGATCTGCTATCTAATGTGTGAGTTAGTACGGAGTGTTTAATCTCACATGAAAGTGCAGGCCAGTAAGTAATGACTGATGGTGAGCTGATTCAAATGAGTCTTCACTGAGCCATATCTATCAAGACTTGTCAGGATTTTTTAAAATATTTTATTTATTTATTTGAGAGAGAGAGAGAGAGAGCCGGGAGAGGTACAGGGGCACAAGGAGGGGCAGAGGGAGAAGCAGGCTCCCCGGTGAGCAAGGAGGGCAATGCAGGACTCTATCTCAGGACGCTGGGATCATGACCTGAGCTTAAGGCAGATGCCTGGGAAGATCCCCCCATTCCTATTTAGAGAGGTAAAGACAAAATATACACATGTTCCTATTCAAATATGGCCAATAATTTAGTTGCTTTGAACTTATTGTGGAACCACAGATTACTATCTTAAGTATTTGGGGTTTCAATTTTCATTAATTTAAACCCAGTGTTTTCATTTGGACATTTACTTTTAATCAGTCCCTGCAATTGAGGCTGATTACCTTGAATATTAATAATAAGAATCAACTTGCTAATGACTTCTTTTCCCTCTTAAATTGCAGGATTAAGCACAGCCATTTAATCATATTCATTAACATTTTTTTCTGCTGGAGAAACTAAATCAAATGCAAATGCAGGGCTCATTTTTCCATGCACATCCACACAAACTTGTCAATAAATTTTTCTATTCTTTTCTTGGTCTTCCACTTCTATCTCCAGGGTCAAAAGCCACTTAACCATGCTCTCCAAAATGCACTGAATGCTATGTCAGATAATCATCGGGAGAGTGAAGGCCTGGAACATTTGTACCATCATAATCATTGTTAATTATGGCAACAGCTGCTGTTGAACGTTCATGAGCCAACAGTGTTTGCAAACTCGACGTACATCTCAGATAAAATCTAAGAGGTAGGTACTCAAAGTATTTCCATTTGGCAGATAAGGAAATTGGGACTTAGAGAGGTTAAGTAAGTAGCAAATGGCAGAGCTCTTGTCTCTCTGACTGCAAAGATGATGCTCTTCATCACTGGATGCCTCCACTTGCCGTAGAACACTCACATTATGTCACAAGATCCCCTAGCTGTAAGCCATTCAGAAAGGAAATTTCCCAGGCCAGGAGGGGTCTTGGACTAAATTAAGTTGAGAAAGTGGTTGCCATTCTGAATCCATCCATAGTCAGTTGGGCACCAAGTGGGAAGGACAAACTCTGGGGCCCTGCAAGATTCTGACCATCAATAACCTGAGCCATAGAAGAAGTAGGCTCCACCCGTTCAGTCCTTGACTGAACCACAAACCCACCCAGTCCCAAAAGATAGCATTAGGAAATATTCATGGGTTTAAAAAGCTCTAATGGCTGGGAGCAGGGTATTGAGAGAAGTCTGGTATCTCTCTAGATGAGAGGTTGCTACACAATATGCTGAAAGCTTACCAGGGGTTATCAGTCCAAGGTGAGTGGTATATAAGCTCTGAAATAACACAGTTTCAGTTTCTACCTTTCCTTACCCATCAGGTGTTCCCCACCCCAGTCTGCCTCTTCTCCCTTCCACTCTGGCTCCTGCACAAGACACAGCTCTGTGCACCCGCCCATGGACCCCACTCATGAGCATCAGGCCATTTATGATTTCCCTGTTCCAGTACCTTTGACTGCACCAGATCTAGCCCCACTAGCTCCACTTCTGATTCCCAGACAAGACAGTCATTCATCTTACTGCCTCCTGTATCAGTCACTTTGTACTATTGTCACAAAAATACGATAGATGAAGCAGCAACATTTATTTCTCACAGTTCTAAAAGCTGGGAATTTCAAGATCAAGGAACTGTAGATTCAGTTTCAGGTGAGGGCCCACTTCCGGGCTCATAAACCATCATCTCCTGATGTCCACACATGACCAAAAAATGGTGAGAGAGGGTGCCTGGGTGGCTCAGCTGGTTAAGCAACTGCCTTCGGCTCAGGTCATGATCCCGGAATCCTGGGATCGAGTCCCACATGTGGCTCCCAGCTCCATGGGAGTCCGCTTCTCCCTCTGACCTTCTCTCCTAAATAAATAAAATCTTTAAAAAAAAAAATGGTGAGAGAGGTCTCTTGGTCTACTTTATAAGGGCACTAATTCCTTATTCATTCATGAGGGCTCCACCTTCATGATCCAGTCACCTCCCAAAGACCCCTAATACTATCACACTGGGGGGTTAGGATTTCAACATGAATAGGGAGCAGAGGACACAAATATTCAGTCCATAACACCATCAAAGGATACACAACTGTCAGATCCCAGTTTCTCCTGGGAGTGAATCCCAGGACAAGGCTTCACAAAATATTTAAATACAGTCACCTTTAGGCTGAGCCTAATTCAAAAGCAAAACCTCAAAAAGCAAAAGAAAACAGCAGCCAGGCTTTTCCAAAATGTTTATGGTCTTAGTTAAAAATAAAGGGGTTTACGAAGTTGGTTTAAGATCCATATTAATAGACTAAAGTATAAAAGCCACATGAGCATCTCAATAGATGCAGAAAAAGCATCTGACAAAATCCAACACCTTCTCACGATAAAATGTATTACAAAGCAATCAAGACAGTGGTACTGGAAAAAGGGTAGACGTATAGACGATGGAACAAAAGTGAGAATCCAGAAATAAACTGTCATCTTTATGGAAAATGATTTTTTTAAGATTTTATCTTTAAGTAATCTCCATGCCCAACATAGGGCTGAAACTCACCAGCCCAAGATCAAGAGTCACATGCTTCACCAAGTTACCCCTAGTCAAATGATTTTGTTTATTTATTTATTTATTTATTTATTTATTTAAAAGATTGTATTCCTTTATTTATTTGGCAGAGAGAGATAGAGAACACACAAGCAGGGGAAGAGGCAGGCAGAGGGAAAGAGAGAAACAGGCTCCCAATTGAGCAGGGATCCCAATGCAAGGGCTCAAACCCAGGACCCTGGGATCATGACCTGAGCCGAAGGCAGACACTTAACTCACTGAGCCACCCAGGTGCCCCTGGTCAAATGATTTTAGGTAAGCATGTCAAGACAATTCAAAGGAGAAAGCATAGTCTTATAAGAAATAGTGCCAAGACAACTGGATATTCAAGCTGGACTCTTACTTCATACCATCCAAAAAATTAATCAAAATGGATCATAAACCTAAATGTAGGACTTGAAATTTTAAAACTCCCAGTAGAGAATATAGGAATAAATCATAACCATGGGTTATGTAATGATTTCTTAGGCTTTACACTAAAAACATAAGTAACAAAAGCAAATATAGATTGGACTTCATCAAAATTAAAACCTTGTGTTCATCAAATGATACCATCAAGAAAGTGAAATGACAACCCTGAGAATGACAGAAAATATTTGCAAGAAGTATATCTGACAAGACACTTGTATCTAGAAGACTTACAACTTATTGGTAAAAAGACAACTCAATTTTAAATTGAGTAAATAATTTGAATAGACACCTCCCCAAAGAAGACATGGAAATAGCCAATAAGCACATAAAAAGACACTCAACATCCTCAATCATTAGTAAAGTACAAATCAAAACCATAATGAGATGCCACATCATATATACTAGAATAGCTATAATCCAAAAGAAGGAACAATAAAAAGTGTTGGTGAGGATGTGGAGAAACTGGAACTCTTACACACTATTGACAGGACTGTGAAATACTACACCCATGCTGGAAAATAGTTTGGCAAGTCCTCAAAAGGTTAAGCAGAGAATTACCATCTAACCCAGTAAGTCCCCTCCTAGGTATATGCCCAAAAGAAACAAAAACTTATGTCCACACAAAAACATGCACACAATTGTTCATAACAGTGTTATGCATAATAGTCAAAAAGTGGAAACAACCCAATGTCCATCAAATGATAAACAGATAAACAAAATGTGATATATCCATATAACATTATATGATTTGGCAATAGAAAAAGAATAAAGTGGTGGTGCCTCAGTGACTCAGTCAGTTAAGCGTCCAACTCTTGGTTTCAGCTCCCATTGTGATCTCAGGGTGGTGAGACTGAGCCCAGCACTGGACTTAGCATTTACTGTGGAGTCTGAGTCTGCTTGGAATTCTTTCTCCCACTCCCTCTGCCCCTCCCACCAGTACTCACTCACTCTCTCTCTCTCTCAAATAAAAATCTTTAAAAAAAGAACAAAGTGCTGTGACATTGGAGGAACTTTGAAAACACTATGCTAAATGAGAGAAGCCAAACACAGTGAAACCACATATTGTATGTTTCCACCCACATGCAAGGTCCAGATATGCAAATCCACAGAAACAGAAATTAAATTAGTGTCTGGACACAGGTCAGGATAGCAGTGGGAGGAAGCAAGAATAAAGAGTGACTGTCAACGTGTATGGAGTTTCTTCTGGTAGTTGTTGAAATGTTCTAAAATTAGATTGTGATGATGGTTGTTTAAAAGTCTTTAATTTTAAAAAAATGCAAAGGTGAGAATAGAAACTGAGGCAAAATGATTAATGACATGCTAAAGTTTAGGTTTCTCCACCAGATTGAACACTAGGACCTAGGTAAAATATGCAAAAAGAAGTCCACCACTAACCTACTTTGTATCTTTATGGGTGTGCCTATTTTGACCACTTTATATAAATGGAATGATTCAACATAGGTCCTTCCGTGCCTGGTTTCTCTCACTTTGCACAGTGTTTCTGGGGCTCATGCCCTAGCAGGGTTTGGTACTTTGTTACTCTATTTTGCTACATGATATTCCATTATATGGATATACCACATTCTATATCCACTCAACCGCTCATCAAAATTTGAGGTATTTCCACTTTTTAGCTAGTAAGAGTAGTTCAGCTATGAATAGTCATGTACCAGTTGGACATTTTGGACATTTGAATCTCTCGCCTGGCTGTGCTGCTGGGACGCTGAATGGAAATGTAATAACAGGTCTCAGGCTCTCTTAACACTGCCTTTTTCAATCTGTACTTTTTCAAGGAGATAGTTCACCCTCCTTGCTGGTCTCTCTGCCCATAAACTCTTTCCAACTCTATCTAGATCTCCATATATTTTGACGTAAGTTTTACTTTTCTTGGCATCGATCTTCATGGTATTGATTCCATGCTCGAAAGCCTTGGCTATGGCCTTGCCATTGAAGGTGTGGCATCCTCACATGCCCAGCAGCCTCACTCCTCTTTATATCTTGTCCCAGCATCTGCACCAGATACCCCTGCCTCTTTGTAAATAATTTTTTTTTAAAGATTTTATTTATTTATTTGTCAGAGAGAGGGAGAGAGAGCAAGCACAGGCAGACAGAATGGCAGGCAGAGGCAGAGGGAGAAGCAGGCTCCCCGATGAGCAAGGAGCCCGATGTGGGACTCGATCCCAGGACGCTGGGATCATGACCTGAGCCGAAGGCAGCTGCTTAACCAACTGAGCCACCCAGGCTTCCCCCCTGCCTCTTTGTATCACTTACTTCTACCTTCATCCAATTTCTGCCCACCAGGACTCTCCCAGCACATCTCTCTGCCATCTTATGTCCAGCTCTTCATGACTGAATTTCTGTTAAGTGCCTAGGCCAAATGCTAAGCATTGGAGACATTAGGAGATGCACTGGAAAAGATCCCTGGCCTTGCAGAGTCCATATCCAGGCCTGAGTGCTGCAGGGAAGGAGGGGGTTGGTTGGCAAGGGTGAAGAGACATGGGAATGCACAGTAAGGAAGCCATGTAGTTAAGCAGACACTGGTCTATTTGTCCAGTTCTACCAGTGACTCATCCAGGCTTTACAGAGGTTTTTGTTTTTTTTTGTTTTTCTCACTCCAGAATAGGTTATTTGATAAATTTTTTCTTCTTTTTTGGTCCAGGATTTTTATACCTAAAATTTGGAAACTACCCTTTTTTTTTTTTTTTTTTTTTGCACAGAGAGGGCAAAGAAAGGGTTAGTAAGACCCTTGCCCCAAGCAGTGGCCGAGGCCAGAGAGTGGGAGGCTCTCTCAGATTGCCCTGGACAGCCACATCTGCACCCTGTCAGGATTATCAAAATTGCCATGACAATGACCCAAGGGTTCTTCCTTGGATAAACCCTGTAAACATTCAGCTGATTTCAGCCAGACCCAACTGCCTGCCCTTGAGGTTTGCATGTTGTAAAAATCTGGGGGCAGCGGGACCTGAGGCAAGGGAGAACAGGCCAGCCGAGGCTGCTCAACCTTGAAATAATATTCAGCTTAAATATGAAGAAAGCTCACTTGACATCCTGCTTACCTTCCTTTAAAAATGTCGAGGTAGAACTGCAGGAAGTTCCAAGACAAACTTTAAGGGTTGCAAAGTCTCAGAACTTTTCCTCACTAGTGACAAGGGGAGGGTACACCTATGAAAAACAAATGAATGTGCAGACTTTAATTCCCTAAGCGTTCTTAGTTAGATGACTTGGCCTTTGATAGATTGTGATGTCATTCCATTTAGTCTTCAGAGTCTTGGCCTCTACTTTCTCAGCCCTCCACTTCCCACCCTGGTCTCTGATTCAAACTGAGGATCAATTTCCCTTATCGTCCAGATGGACCCACTGAGGTCCTGAAAATAAGGAGACTAGATATTCATCAGTCAGAATATTGTAGATGAAATGTCTTTGTCAGAAGAAGGTTGTACTAGATGACCTCTAACTCTGTCCCAACACAAAGGTTCCACAATTCTAAGACTTGCCCCAAAGGAACCCAACTATTTGGAGGCAAAGCCTGGACCAGAACCCAGACCTTTCCCCTGCCAGTCGAGAAGCCCCTGGAGGAAGAATCCCAGTTCATCTCTGCTGGTAAATCCACCATCAATTTGGATTTTTCAGCTCAGATCTTAAATGTCTTAAATCATGTAAACATTGTCTTTACAACTTTCACAGGGAGAGAAGGAGATGCATGGAGGGGTAAAGAAGGAATAGAACAAGACATGAAAAACTCCCTTTTTGCAACTGAGGTTTCCCTTGAAGGCTAAAAATGCAAACACATTTTGTAAACCAAGTTCCACTTTGTAAAGAAGGGCAAATGCCCTGTAAATGGATTTTACTGTGCCTTCTTATAAAGGGGATGATCTTTGTTGTAAAATGAATAACCACTCCTTAATATCTTAATGTAGGATATTTTGATTGGTTTTGATTAATGTTCTATCTATGTTCTTGTGGTCATTTTATAGACAGTAAAACCAAGTGCCAAAACAGAGTTATGTCTAATCCAAGAATATCCTGGAACAAATTCTGCACTAACATGACTCTCAAATCCCTTTGTCATCCACCCAGCCTCAGAGCCTGGGTCTCTAAGGAACTTCATCTGATCTCTTCACCTTGCCTACATCAGAGCACAGAACTCCAAGCTGGCCATAACTTGAGATTTTTTAAAGCAAGGTTTTCAAACAACCTTGCTCTATATACTGGCATGGAAGAATAGGCTGGTGTCCCTGACACACAAAGCCACTCTGAGTTCCCCTAATCCACTAGCAATCCCCCGCCTGCAGGGTCTTATTGCTTAAAAGGAACATAAGCTCCTTGACACTGCCCTGGACAAGGGGTGTGTGTTTGAGAAGACAGGGGGAAATGACAAGCAGAAAACATCCTTAAGCGCATTATCAACCTGTTTGATTTCTGTAAACTTCTCAAGTCGGCCTGACCCCCATGCCTGAAAGAGGGACCCGTGAGACCACAGTCTGGCAAAGCAGGACCCAGGTCTCCCTAGGAAGTGGTGAGATGCAGAAAAAAACTGCTCCTTCTCTCAGAACAGGCAATCATGCAAACTCACCTTTACTGGAAAAAAAGCATTAAATTCTTTTTTCCTTCCACTTTCCTTTAAGATTATAGCCACGGAATTCATACTGCTTATTGACCAGACCACTCATTTGCCAATTAAGCACATGTGGCAGCTCTTAAAATGTTGTCAGATACTGAAGATTATCTCTCAGAGGGTATTTACTTCTTCCAAGCTATTTGAGTCTTCTCTCTCCAACTAGGCTGTATGCTCTTGGAAGACTCAGGCAAAGCCCCATATGTCTTTGCTTTACCCACAGTCTTGCTAATGTTTGGGATACAATTGCCATTCAGTACATTCATTAATTTATGGATGAGAACTTTTTAAGGGCTTATAGGCATTATGAATCTCAAGTCTACAAACCAAGGCATACCAAAAAAATCTACATCTTCATTTTTATTAAATTAATTTCCATTTTGACTTCTCTTCCTCCTAGAATTCCAATTCCTTGCAAGAATTTCAATCTCAGGCATTACTGGGCTCTCCTTCCTCTTCAGGGTCTCTCCAGAATCCAGAAGATTCCATGGTGCTCAGAAAATCTGGATAAGGGTCTCTGTCCTCCTGCCCATCGATGTTCACAGCTGACATTCCCATAGTCTCAGCCCACAGTGAACCTGTGAAGTCTTGTATCTCTCTGCTTCCATGACCAGCCTGAAGAAAAGGAATTTTTGCCATTGACAGCAAGGGGACCTAAGATCAGGCTCTCTAGGTTCATCATTCGCCCTCCCCTGAAATCTTGCCATGGCTTTGGGCAAGGGGCTCTCCCATTACTGAGCCCAAGTTCTCACTGGGCTTTCTCACTGCCTCCCTGCAGTCCTGGGGGCTTGTTGGAGTCCCAGGAAATCACTCTCCCATGCCTCTTATTGCCCTTATAGGCATTCCTCAGTCTCTTCACCAAGGGTCACCAAGGCCACTCAGAGCAATCTCTTCCCTGGTCCACAGTTAGAAAGGCAACTTGCTTCCTAAATGGAGGAGGCAGTCTTTTCCACTTTGGGGCAATGGAGCAAAGAACAGAAAAGATGATGTATGGAAAGAAAAGCAGAGAGACTTTGTATATGATTAGGCTCTTTGGTTGTAAGTAATTGAAACTGACTTGAAAAAATATAGACAAAATAATAGTCTGTTGGGACAACAGAACATTGGATGATGTCCTAGAACTGAAGAAAGATCTGAACGAGCAGTCCTCAAGAAGGACAGGAAAAGAACAGTTCCAAGAATTTCAGTCAGTATCTCACAGATGAAAGAAGAATGACTCAGCTCCAGCCGCCACTGAAGACTAAACCGCCAGGCGAGAGTCTGAGGGGACCAACCCCAGTCATGTGCTTACCACCTCTTGGATAAGAGTCTTGAAGGCCAAAGAGTATCAGATCAATAGATTAACCAAACACATTAAAGAGGGGACAGAGAGTTCCCCTAAAAGAAAAGCAGAGAGCTGCTGCCTAATGAAGGGAATACAAAGCTGGCAAGATAACCAATGACCAACATAGAAGAGAGCTGTTCCTGGTAACAAGTTCACCAGGAGCAGAGTATCCTGTGTGGAGGAGAGCAAAACATCCTCACCCTAACAATGACATCTGATACTTAAACTTGGAATAACTGCAGATACGAAAACCAAGAGCTGACTGAAGAAAAATAGTACGAATATTAATATGAGAAAATAATCACCCCAGAGCCGATTGTGTGAGAAGTGGAAAGAATAGGTCACATCCTATAAGATCAGGCTATTTGGAAACAGTTGGAAAAGAAAACTACAGAAAAGACCAAAAAGAGGAGGATTTTCTTAAGAATAAATATTTTATCAGTTATCTTGAAGGGAGCAACTTGAGATTTATTCAAGAATACCACTCCAAAAACGTATGTCATGGCTGTGTAAAATTATGTAGGAAATTACATATAATTCTCAATTATATGTGACTGAAGCTATTGTCAAGAAATTTCTCTATGGTCTTCACAAAGTCCCTAGTTAAAGAATACATCCTCTTTTACTAAATATTTATACCTTGACTGGATATCATTCCAGGGAAGATTCTGAGCACCAGAGTGGACAAAACCAGGTAAACTTTGGCACTTAGAGACTGTGTCTCAATATTTATTTCTCTGTATGTGCACTGCATGTGCATAAGAACTGAAATGAAAAATTTTAAAAACAAAAGTGCTATGTCAGGGCGGTATGTCTTAAACTAGGATCCTACACATCAGCTCTCTGAGATTATCTTGAGGAAAAAGAAAGAATGGAGTTCTGGGAATTAAAGGAAACAGAGCTTAAAAACTAGAAGTCTTGTATTAGGAGACCACAAAGGCAGTTCACCAGCCAGGTACTGAGGACCATGATAAGAAGTGAACATGAAGGGTGCCTGGGTGGCTCAGTTGGTTGGGCAACTGCCTTCAGCTCAGGTCATGATCCCAGGGTCCTGGGATCGAGTCCTGCATCGGGCTCCCTGCTCAGTGGCAAGCCTGCTTCTCCCTCTCCCTCTGTCTGCTGCTCTGCCTACTTGTGCTCTCTGTCAAATAAATAAACAAAATCTTAAAAAAAAAAAAAACTGAGTATCAAAAAACATGACTACAACTGCCTGACTGACAGATAAGTACACATAAAGATACCCTATGACCATAGAGATTCTCAAAATAAAAAGGGAATTTCTTTGAAAATAAAATTTAAAAAAAAAAAGTGACCATGAAGGCAAAACAGAAACAAAAAGCTGTAGAACAGCTGGGTGAGTGGTCATGACCCAGGGCCTACAGGTCATACCCTTTTGTTCTCAACCACAAGCTTAGCTTTCCTTTCCAAGAATAACTCATTCAGCAATGACATGGATAAATCTCAGAATTACAATGCCAACTGAAAGAAACCAGACAAAAAAAAGAGTATATGCGGTATGATTCCATTTATTTAAGGTTCTAGAATGTGCCAACTAATCCATAGTGATAGCAAATCTGTGATTGACTGGGGATGAGAGGGTGGGATGGGTGGAAAGCCGACGTCTCAATTACAAAATGATGGGGGAAGTTTTTGGTGGTGCTGGATATGTTCATTTTCTTGATTGTAGTGATGATTTCAAATGTGGTGATGTCAAACACATCAAACTGTATACTTTAGATAGCTGCATGGTATTGTATATCCATGAGACCTTGGTAAGTCTCTTAAAAAAAAGAGTATGTGAGCTTTAATCCATAACAGGATTTCTCAAGCTCAGCACTACTGACATTTTGGGCCAGACAATTCTTTGTTGAGGAAGCTATCGTATATCGCCGGATATTTGGCAGCATCCTTGGCCTCTACCCACTGTTATGAGAACCAAAAATGATTCCAGGCATTGCCAAATGCCATCCTCCGCTGGGAAGGGAGGAAGGGGAGAAACACCCCCAGCTGAGAAACACATGCCTCTAAGGATTCGGCAGGTTGCAAAGAGACCAGAAGGCAGAGACCAACCCCAGGGATGCCATGGGGACCGAGCCATCAGTGCTGCGGCTCACACAGAGCAGCAAGCTAGCTGGCAGGAGCAGGCAGGGCTGGAGGGCTGTGGGGCTCCCACCCAGAAAGCCAGAAGAGGCCAGAGTCAGTGCTGGAGACACAAAGAAGGCTCCGACAATAGCAAAGACTCAAGGGAAAAGTGAGAAGGATGTAAATAATACCTTGAGCTTGTTTATATGGCCCCGAGTATTTTTATGCATATTATCCCATGGGTCTTTACTGGGCACATGCAAGGAGGAGAGGGGCGAATGTTGCTCTCCTCTTTTCCAGACCTAGAAGGAGTGTCTGTCCATCAGCCTCTGAGCTCCTAGGTAGCTGATTACGGTGTTAGGGAAGGATGGTTAGATAATCCCTCACCTCCTCAGAGCTGCCAGATAACAATTCTGAAGGGCTATGATGCAGGCTTCTGAATCCCTGATGCCCATCCAACAAGGAGCAGGTTGTAACAAGTCGGGTGACTAATTTGGTTTAGAAAGTTTCACTTGCGGAAGCACTTCTGGGGTGAGCCTTGTCAGACAGACTGTATGACAGGAGGATGTTGAAGAACGTCCTCTTCCAGTGCTGAACAATAGTAGGAACTTGCTTCGCGGGGATGACAGAAGCAGGAAGATAAATTGGAGGGTGGAGCCCAGCCCCTCCAGTGCTGTGGGTCTGCACCATCAGAGGAGAGGAGAGGAGAGAATTCAGAAGTGAATGGAAGTGGATGGAAGGTCATTTGAAGTGAGATTTTTAGATTCATCCTCAGCCCGTTTAGGAAGGGGCTAAATCTCAGTGCATCCCAGCGACCCGCCCCCCACCTCCTGTTTTCTTTTCCCTTCACAGATATGAAACCTTTCCTTTAGAAAAACATAATCATTTACACGCAGTGTGACAGTCACAATGCCTCTCCTTGAATAGAAGAAAGCATAAGCATCGATCCCCAGAAGAACCGCAGAACTGTGCAGAAGAGAGAAAGAGATTTGGGGAAGAGGTGTTCATGAACTACATAGGCAATAACCACATATTTCATCCCTCCTGCAGTCCCCCAAAAGCCTAAGTTGGTCCTCCGTGCAGGCTGACCACTGCAAGGAGATTTGTTCACACATTCATCACACCAACATCCCAACTGGAACCTAGTTATCAGAATTTAATGACCATCCTTGTGTGTGTTTATGACATGATAATATTTTGATGACAGTGCTTTTGTTTTTGGAGTGCTTTCCTCCTATTGGTGCTCAAGGAATGTCCTATATGGGCTTTTTAATTTTTTAATTACATATCAACAACTTTATGGTAAAATATAAGCAGAATCATCAAAAAAGAAAAATCCCAGCCCTTTTCACCATAAAACCTAAACTAGTGTCAAGACACAATGGTCTCTCCTTGCTTTACTATTGCACAGATATAACTTCTCATAATTGCAAAGAATGTACCCATATTATTTTAAGGTTTCATTTTAGTTAACATTACAGAATCTAGATTTTTTTTTTGCATTCCTACCTCATTTACATATTTTTTAAAAGTCATGTGATATTCAGTTCATTAACATACCAGATCAATTAAACAAAATGCCGTGGTTTGGTCCTTCACACTGTTTTCCATTGAGAGGGAAAAGTCCTAATGAGAATATTACAGTTACCTCCCAATATTTTGCCCATTCATTCATTATGCATTCATTCATTCATGAAGCAAGACGGAACAGAAAGATGGAAACATTTTGAGTACTTGGCGGCATGTTAGTGCTGTCTTACTGGCTCTGGGCTGCCTATCCCTTAAATCCCTATTTATTTAAGCCACAGCAAAAATCAGCTAAAAGCAATCCTAACTGATACACCACTGATACCTCTCTTTATGTGCGCACCTCCATTCTGCCATTGTTCTTATCTCTGCAGGAGCGGTATCCCTCTTTCTGTTGGAATTAGCCCTCCACATGCATTCTTGATCCCATCCCCTCCCCTGCTTCCTCTTAGACCGTGTTCATAATGTCCTTTCTTATTTGTGTCCTCTATCTCTCCCTCCATTCCGGCTCTTTTTTATGTCTACTAAGAACCTGTTAGGATCTCCCTTCCATTTACCCAGCCTACCGCTAGAGTAACTTTCTCTTCCTCTTCTTCTTTTTGCCACCTGACTTCTTGACAGACTTTTCTTCACCTCCTCATCCTCAGTCTCTTCCACACTGGCTGTCACCCCCCAAAGCTGTGCGACCAGCAGTTGAGTTCACCAACCCTCTAGTTAGCAAGTCCCACAGCCTCTTCAGACCCTATCTTTCTCCAGCTTTCTGCATATGGCTCTTCAGATCACCTTTTCTTTCTTCTTTAAACTTTCTTTAAAAGTATAAATATGTTATGTAGATTTTGGAGAGAATTATTTTAAATGATTGAAAAAAATTAACACAGAACTACACCCACCTTTTTCCTTTCCTTCCCTGGATGCCACTAAAATGTAGTAAGGATTTTTTTTTTTTTTTTTTTAAATACACTCTCTCCGTTCTGCCCCCAAAATAGGAATCATCCAAAAGATAAAAGGAATGAGAGAAGAAATAGTTTGCAGCAGCAATGAGAATGCACAGGCCTCCGTCCATAGGAGTATAGTTGACCAAGGGCCCCACTGCCCAGCTCTGAAATGGACATAAGATCCACAGCTGACTTTGAATCCAGGCTGTGCTTTCCCAGGGCTGCTGTCAACTAATGACTCAGCATGGCATTCCCAGGAGACCTGGGACTCCTACACAGTCCCCTTTGCCTCAAGGGTTCCTGCCAGGCTTGCTGACTGGCCTCAGACTGCACTGTGCCCTAGGATGCTTCCACCAGCCTTCTTTCCTTCTTTCCCTCATTGTCATCTCTGAGTGACGCTCTCTCAGCCTCTCATGGCTCCCTCCCTGCTTTCTCTCACACAGGGGATTCACAAATAAAATCCGTGAGCATGTGGTATCATCTTGGAATCTGCCTCTTGGAAGACTGCAGGAGAAAGATTTCAACAAATACTTGGAAGATAACAAGCAGATGGAGGAGCAGTAGCTGATGTAAGCAGCGTGACCCAAAAGCCAAGCAGAAAGGAATGCTGATAAGCATTAAGCCAATTCCACTAGCAGATCTAGAAAGACTTAGGACTCGGAGACACAACTTACTACCAAAGTTGAGGGGTGGGGGTGGGGGTTCAATGTGGAGCTAAAAAGAGCTCTGTTTGTGGAAAGTCTATATCCAGAGAAATTAGGCCACTAGTTCCTCTCCCCGACCCTGTCCACCCTCCACCAGCTAAGCCATGCCAAACTCCTGACCCACAGAAACTGTGTAATAACAGAAATGTGCTGTTTTAGGCTGCTCGGTTTGTGGTAATTTATTATACAGCAATAGAGAATTAAAACAGAGAGCAATAAAAGTCTATTATTTAAAAACAAAGCAAATGCCAGGGTTTTAGATGAGGGAGGAATATGAAAACATATTTTTCAATGTTAGGTATAGCTTTACATTTGGATAGTTTTAGCAGTTTCTGAAGCAAAAAAAAATTGTTAAGTAAAATCTTAAACACATTTTAACGACTGTGGAGGTGGATGTTACTCCCTAAGATTGGCTGAAAGTGAGAAAGCCAGTCGGAGCAGAGTCTGAGGGGAAGGGGAAAGCCAACAGTGAGAGAGACTGGAGGCTGATATCAAAGGCAGAGGGTCACAGATGGCATCCTAAGCTCCATGAAGAGGCAAGGGTTGGAAGGAAGACTTGGAAACCAAACCAGCAAGGAGAGGTTTAGTATGTCTACAAGCTACCATGGCCACCTGAGGACCATGTAACTGCTCAGAACACCAACTGGTGTCCAAGTCTTGCTTTAGACATCACCAGGCACGCAGAGCATGGCCCCAATTTAGAGGTGCAGAACTCAGACAGAAAGTGCGTCTGTTTTTCTCTTCTCACAAGAACATGTTTACATTATTGGACTTACAGTGTAAATATTATTTTATAGTCTCACTTTTTTATTTGACCCATCCAACTTTCCTATGCCTATAAATTAGTCAAATTATTATAAGTTGCAGCATATTTCATTGATAGAGTGAATCATAATTTCTTTAAATCACTGTAATTTTGCATAATATTCAGGGTCTCTCATAGAAATACTCCTATGATAAATATCTTCATTCTCACGGTATTTTTATTCTGTTCAAGTATCTTCTTTGGACAAATTCTGAGTTCCAGAATCCCTGGATTGAGGGGTATATTTGTACTTATGCTTGGGTCTAGATAGGAATCTCCACCACGTTGCTTCCCAAAAAGCTTAAATCATTTTAAATGTGTGAGCGTATTTGTTTTACAATTATTTCTCTACCATTGGTTGTTTCCTTTAAGTGACTTTTCTTTTGGTTAATTTACTAGAAGTCAAGTCCTACGTAGGGTTTTCTTTAAATTTCCTACCTTTAATTTCAAAGAAGAATAAACGTTTCCTTTGTGTTGACCTATCCTTTGTCTTGTTGCTGGCAGGTCTGGTCTATTCCCTGCACTCTGCCTTCTGCCCGGCTGTCCTGGAACCTATCTGTTGGCTCCCTGATCCTTCCTCCTCCTCCCTGCAGTAGATATGTGAGGCTGTCCCCTTTCTCTTCCAACATTCTCTCCCTGGATTTCTTCTGGAGCAGTGTTTCTCCAAGGGTAGATTTGGGTCCCTTCTCAAAACGAAATCACTTGAGACACTTCTAAAATGAACATTTCCTGTGATGACACCAAATGTACCAAAGCAGAATCTCTCAAAGCTATATACCACCCCCCCACCATGAATCAGCTTCTTAGCCAATTTTCAAAAGTGATTCTAAGAGTTTGACAACACTTGGGGCACCTGGGTGGCTCGGTCAGTTAAGCGGCTGACTGTTGGTTTCTGCTCGGGTTGTGTTCTCAGGGTCGTGAGTTCAAGTCTGGTATCAGGCTCTGCGCTCAGCATGGAGTCACCTTAAGATTCCCTCTCCCTCTCCTTCTGCCCCTCCACCACTGCCTGAAATAAATCTTTAAAAAAAAATAAAAAAAAAAAGGTTTGACAACCAATGATAAATGTGATTCCCCCAATTTCATTTCCCCTCCCTCTGCACCAGCATGGTTAAGCTGCTTCCCAGATCCCTCCAGCCAGATGTCCCTCAAACCCCACGTATGATCTTCCAGAGCTCCCCACCTTGCCCAGGCACTCTCAGTGCCCACTGATCCCCTTTTGCTAAAATCTGTTCTTCCAGTCTGTCAACCCCACGAGCACAGTTCAGTATTGACAGCTCCTTCCAAACTAGTCTTTGAAGGAGATTCTCTTTTTGACACAGGTCTTGCAGGCCCTAGGGTAAAGACTGACCTGTCTGCATGCCACATGATGTCCAGAAAGCATAATTCAATGTGACAGATATTATCAGACAGATATTAGCAGCTGCAGCCTGACAGACATGCATCTCTAATGTATCCCTACCAAGTCTCACTGGGCCAAAGAGTTCCCACACCAACCCCCACACCCTCAGGGCAGGATGAATGCAGGAAGGAATGAGAAGAGGACTGCTGCCTCCACTCACCACCAAATCCACACATTAGATCCGCCAAAAGGTTAGTTCTGACTTCCAGTCCAGTTGAAGGGGTCCTTTGTCAAAAAATTCAGGCACCTGAAAATTTGTGAATAAATCACTTTTCTCAAGGTGTATTCCCAAATCAATATTCTCAAAGTGTGTCCTGAAGAAATGTCTATCCTCTGCATACATTCTAGAGCCCTCCTAGAGATTCAGAGTGCATGTTAAAAGTTTTTTTTTTTTTTTTAAGATTTTATTTATTTATTTGACAGACAGAGACCACAAGTAGGCAGAGAGGCAGGCAGGGGGCGGTGGGGAAGTAGGCCCCCACTGAGCAGAGAGCCCAATGAGGGACTCGATCCCACGACTCTGAGATCATAACCTGAGCCAAAGGCAGAGGCTTTAACCCACTGAGCCACCCAGGTGCCCTGCATGTTATAAGTTCTGAGAAAAAGGGGCACCTGGGTGGCTTAGTCGTTAAATGTCTGCCTTTGGCTCAGGTCATGATCACAGGGTCCTGGGATCGAGCTCTGCATCAGGCTCCCTGCTTAGAAGGAAGCCTGCTTCTCCTTCTGCCACTCCCCCTTCTTGTGTTCCCTCTCTCACTTTGTATCTCTCTGTCAAATAAATAAAAATTTTTTTTAAAGATTTTATTTATTTGACAGAGAGAGATCACAAGTAGGCAGAGAGGCAGGCAGAGAGAGAGAGGGGAGGAAACAGGCTCCCCGCGGAGCAGAGAGCCCGATGTGGGGCTTGATCCCAGGACCCTGGGATCATGACCTGAACTGAAGGCAGAGTCTTTAACCCACTGAGCCACCCAGGTGCCCCAATAAAATCTTTTTTTTTTTTTTTAATGTTATTTAAGGGGCACCTGGGTGACTCAGTGGGTTAAAGCCTCTGCCTTCGGCTCAGGTCATGATCTCAGGGTCCTGGGATCGAGCCCCGCATCGGGCTCTCTGCTCAATGGAGAGCCTGTTTCCTCCTCTCTCTCTCTCTCTCTGCCTGCCTCTCTGCCTACATGTGATCTCTGTCTGTCAAATAAATGGGTGAAATCTTAAAAAAAAAAAAAAGTTATTTAAAAAAAAGAAGTTCCAAGAAATCATCTAGTACTAAATTTTGTTTAGCTTTTTTAACCCAATTTCCCCCAAATTTCTTCAGCTTTGACACCTTTTCCCTAAATACTGCCAATTAGCATGTTAGGTGACCCATATCCTGCAGTCTATACTTCAATAGATTCTACATCCATTTTTTAAAAAATCAAATCCTGTTTCCTTGTTGATTTATTTCATCACTTCAGAAAGTCTTCTCTCTTTCCTTCTGTTGGCTTTACCTAATATTTTAGCTTGAAATTTGATTTCTACACCAAGGTCACAAGTTTACTAGGAGTCCTTCTCTAAAATGGAAAGAAAATGCTTGGTGAATTATTTAGCAAAGTGCAATTTCTCTAAAAAGAAGAAGAATGTGGCTCTATGCCACAACTTCTTTGTTCACTCATTCATCATTCATTCATTTGTTCATTCACGGCTCCCACCAGTTTAGTCCCAGAAGCACAGTGATAAATACTACTGATGCAAAGGAGAAAAATTCACCGTTTGCAATGAGTCCTGTAACGGTGGTAAGAACATAAAAGCCCTATTTCTTTCCTGTCTGAGAGAGGGTGGGGGGAATAGTGGGTCAAAGAAAGGTCGCAGACAGTAAAGATAGTAGAGGTTAGAAATTTTGGTGGCAAGTGAAAGAAACTCAACTCCAAGAAGCTAAATTAAGCAAAAGAGGAAATGTTTTGGCTCAGTACTTGGGAAGTCCAAGGAAGGTGCTGGACTCAGGCTGCTTGCCCCCATCAGTCTCTCACCTCTGTTTTTCTCTCTGTAGCTTTAGTCACTGTCAGAGCAGATGGACATTTTTCACAAGACAAGGATGGAAACCCCCAATTCATTCACATCTTCCGGCAACATCATGACCAGAAAGGCCAAGCCCCTTCTCTAGCTGTGTGTGTCAGCTTTAGAGAAGGAATCTCAGGCCCCAGGAAGGTCTCACCCTCCACTCCCAGACCCACTCCCAGGGTCAGGGCCCAGGTGCCCCTCCGAGCCTACAGCTTCTAGCAAGTTCCTCCTAAGGCCACAGAAACCCCACAGCCGAGCTAGAGAGGGGCACAGCTGATCACATCTCTGATTTCACACCATGTAGATAGTGAAACGGAGGACAAAATTTCTAAGCAAGCTACAAGAGGGGTTGCACAAAATTTCTGAGTGTAACTTGCAGGGGTCACCTTTTTTGTTTTATTTTATTTTGTTCCAGGTGGCAAGGTGAGAAGCTCAGAGGGATAACTATATTTTTCTTTCCTTACATATTTTTCCCCTCTGCCCTACATTCACCTTTTCTTCTGAGGGAAAGGTAAAACTATTGCTTTCAAGAGGAACAAATATCTGTTACGGTACTAACAGGACACATGTATAAGAATCAGAAAAGCTTGCCTATTCTACTTGAAGTTTTTTTTTTTTATTATTATTTTGCTGACTTCCTCCAACTCCAATGCCTTAGAGTGACATCAAGTGCTATTGAGTTCTGATTTAAACAAGCATAAAGAAAAATGGGATTCCTCTCTAAAAAAAAAAAAAGAAAGAAAAAGAAGATTCATAATCTTCTGAAATTGTTCACTCCCCCCTCCTGACAAATTAAAATAAATAAATTTAAATTGACAAATTAAAATAAACTGATTGCTATTTTAAAAAAATGTCTCAGCATTACAACCAATTGAGCAATTTTACACACACATACACACACATACTACTACTACTTGTGTGCCTGTGCTTACATATACCAGGTTTCTTTAACAGTGCACCAAAATTCCTAGGCTTCATTCGGAGTCCTTAGTAAGGATTCTTTTTTTTTTTTAAGATTTTATTTATTTATTTGACAGAGAGAGAGAGAGAGAGATCACA
>NW_019154102.1:1431226-1499636 GCF_002288905.1 Enhydra lutris kenyoni | reverse complement strand
CAGGCTCCCTGCTGAGCAGAAAGCCCAATGTGGGGCTTGATCCCAGGACCCTGAGATCATGATCTGAGCCGAAGGCAGAGGCTTAACCCACTAAGCCACCCAGGCACCCCCTTAGTAAGGATTCTTGAGCCTTGTCTTCCAGAGGTAAATTTAATTCTAAAATTTCCATTTTAGTGTTTCACCAATTATGCTCTGGATACCTCATGAATCAGAATTACATGGAGAGCCTCTTAAAATGCAACTCCTTAGGGGCACCTGAGTGGCTCACTCGGTTAAATGTCTGACTCCTGATTACAGCTCAGGTCATGATCTCATGGGTCATAGGATTGAGCCCGGCCTCTAGCTCCCTGCTCAGCAGGGAGTCTGCCTGATAGTCTCTCTCTCTCCCTCTGCCCCCCCTACCACCACCCCCACTCGTGCTCCCTCTCTCTCTCTCTCTCTCAAATAAATAAATAAATCTTTAAAAAATAAAATAAGATAAAATTCAGACTCCTGGTGGCACCTCTGTGGCTCAGTCAATTAAGCAACTGAATTTGGATTTTGCCTCAGGTCATGATCTCAGGGTTGTGAAACTGAGCCCGCTGTTGAGCTCCATGAGTGTGAAATTTGCTTAAGTTTCTCTCTCTCCCTTCCTCTCCCTCTGCTCCACTACCCCTTAAAAAATGCAGGCTCCTGGGCCCCACTCCATACCAACTGAATCAGAATCTTTCTTCGGACGGTGTCCCAGGAGTCTTTGTCTTTAGAATTTCCCAAATGGTACTTTGCATCCTAAAATATAAGAAGCCTGCTCTAGAATTTGGGAGAGTTTTATTAGGATTTCTGAGTTCCAGTGTCAGATATTTCTGTATCTCTAAGGCAGGATAAACTTCTTGTGAATTCCATGAACTTTAGTTTGTCAGTAAAATATAATAGCAATCCCCATGGGTCATGCTCTTTTGAAGTTCTGTAACAAAAGTAACTATAAGCACAGTCATAGTACACAGAATTCCTTCAGATTTAAATATATCTCCTCTAAATAGGTCACATATTAATGAGTAGGATAACTTCCATTGTAACAAACTTTTGTGATTATAACAAACAATTCAATGTAATCTTGTTAAAACAGGTACATTGCAAGAACTGACATGATAATTAAAATCCAACTGAAATTAATCACAGACGGAAAAATTTTATGAAAACTCATTATGGTTGTGAGTTTTCTCCTAAATGAACTTACCCTCTTCATAAATAGGATTTTACTTTCAATCCAAGACAAGCAATAAGAAGTCAATATATATAATGTACACCACTAACACTGTCCACAAAGACATTGCATTTTAGAGCTAGAAGAGCCTTAGGGATTGTGAACTCAAACCCCTCCTCTTAGATGAAAAAAAAACAAAGAGCAAGTCACGCTGTTGATAGAACAGAAAAAAAAAATCCAGATGCTCTGGTGGCCCAGCCCTTCTCCTACTGGAGTATAAATAGCCCCCAAAGATACCTAAACACAGAATCAAAAGGTTCTTCGAGTGAGAGAAACCACTCTTTTTACATAATAGATATGCTATGAAGGAAAAAGAAAAAGCCACATGAAATGTAAGATTTGAAATAAATACTACTCAACCACGCGAGTTATTCATTTCTTCTCTCCTACAATTCAAGCTACATGGTAGAAAGATTTGAAAACCCCAGTGCTACTCCAACTTCCCTACCAAAACCTGACAAATTAAAAGAGGAGAGAATATGTGACCCCAAAGTAGTCAGGAGTAATTACTTGATACCCATCCAGACTGATCCAGTGTGGTGGAGAATAAATCAAGCAAGGCTGTTAAGCTCTTCTCAGATGATTTACTAAACATATGCTATGGGTCTGCACTTGGGTTTCACTTATTCTTTCTGTTCAATAGATACAGACTGAGGACCTACTAGGAGCTAGAAGCTATGACATGTTCAAACAAATATTAAGAGCAATAGACGGGGGAAGGAAAACTAAAGCCATAATTACAGTGTGTTACATTACAGACTATAGAATCAGGTGTCATGGGCACAAACTCAGCTAGGTTGTGTCAGAATCAGTGTTATAGTGAAAATGACATTGAGTTGAGTCTTCAAGGAAAACCAGGAGTTTAACTAATGGGATATGGGAAAGGAAGAAAAAATCATTCCAGATCAATGAATAGCATATACAGAGGTATGAAAGGTTGAGGAGATCAAATAAGCAGTTGGAGAGAGGGATCAAAAAAAGAAAGACAGTATTAAAGACATAAGCTTTCTTTTTCGTGCTATCTAGCACAATGTGGGGAAAGCCAATTTTTTTTAAATTATAATTTTTAAAAATCTACCTTCCTTGGGCAAAAACTCACAAATGACTACATACTGGTGACTGAGCCAGTCTGACCTTGAGAGGTCATTTCAAATAAGGAAGAAAGAAATCTGTTCTTTCACTTTCTGTCTGTAGAGTCTTAGACAACTTCCAGGCTCTTGAAGTCCACCTCTTCCAGCAAGACTTCCAGGATTTCCACTGTCCAAACAGAGTCATTGTAAAGGGGGAAGGAAATGTGTTTTAGTGATGAAATTGAATAGAGGAAATTATGCATTCCCATAGTTATCTATAAAATTGCCTTGTTTCTAAATCCTTCATACACAGATCATACAATAATTTTTTGCACTGGTAAGATAAAGTGGGCGACGGATGTAAGTTCAAACAGGTTTCCACCACTTAAGAACTGTGTGACTTGGGGGAAGTCACATAACCTCTCTGGACATCATTTCTGGTGTTGCTACAAACACCCAGCAAATTTGTTGTGAAGTTTAGACATGACTGGAGGGAGGGCGCCTGTCACAGGGTCTAGCCTGTAATGGGCCTCTCCTTGGGGCAGTTGCTGTACATCATCATAGCCCTTTCATTCATTCAACAAATCTTTTTTAGAAAGTTCACATGTGGGGCACCTGGGTGGCTCAGTTAAGCATCTACCTTCCACTCAGGTCATGACCTGGGGTCCTGGGATCCAGCCCCATGTGCGGCTCCTTCCTCAGCGGGAAATGTGCTTCTCCCTCTCCTTCTGCCCGCCACCCACCCCATTCGTGCTCTTTCCCAAATAAATAAGTAAATGTTTCTTCTCTCCCTCTGTCCCACCCCGCTGTGCTCGTGCGCTCTCTCTCTCTCTCAAATAAATAAATAAGATCTTTAAAGAGATAGAGAGAGACTTAACAGGAAGCCAGGAATAGAAAAATAAATCTGAACTGGTTTTTGCTCTCTAGGACGTTACAGTATATAGTGGAGAAAGAGAACAGACTCAAATAGCTACACTGTAAGGAAAAAAGTGGTCACTACCAAGAAAAATACAGAGAAATTACTTGGGAAGTTGAGAGAACAGAGATTACTTGTGGGGAGGGAGTTAGTGGGACAGAAGGAAGAAGAATTTGGGGCTGAGAACCAAGGAGAGGAAAAGCATCTGAGCGGGGCATAGTATCCGTCTGCTCCTCTCACAGATGAAATAAGAGAAGTTCCTGGAAGGGACAAATTTCATTCAACTTCACACTCAGTTACCGCAGAGCCTGGGTGAGAATTCAGAACTCCCTACTGCTTGTCCAAAGCATTCACCAGGACCACCCTCTCCTTCCTGTAACTAGAGGACAGGGCCGGCCGGGGAAAGCTGCAGAAGGGAGGAGGTAGTGGGGTCGCCGGCCGCTTCCCCAGGTCGAGGCAGAACAGTCTCAGCAGCCGAGGCCGGGCGGGCGCGGGAGAGGGGGTGGGCAGAGCGAGGGGCGGGGAGAGGGGCGCGGGCGGCCCTCCGGGGCTGGCCAGGGCACCCGGCCCGCCGCCAGAGCCCGAGCTCAGGCTCGCCTGCCATGGGGCGGCGGTTGCCCGCGCTGCGGCCGCTGCTGGCGCTGCTGTTGCTGCTGCGGCGGGCGCTTCCCGGGGCGCACTGCCCGGAGCCCTGCAGCTGCCCGCCCGACGGCGCCCTGCGCTGCCCCGGCCCACGGGCCGGCCTCACCGGACTGTGAGTACGCGGCGCCCCGCCCCGGCACCCTCGCTTGCTCCGGGCCACCTCGTCTCCCTACTCTTTGGCCCTCTTTACCTGGAAGCTTGGGGAAAAAAGGTTTCGTTCTATCAAATTCCACCTTTTAAAGTGGTGAGAAGGCAAAGTTTGGGTACTATCTTTGCCAACCAGTGCCACGCCTTGGGTGGGGGCCCTGTCGCTGCGCACCCTGCAGCCTCTGGTGGTCCCAGACCCGCAATTTCCCGATTTACCCGGTTGGGGCTGCGGTAAGGGGCGTGGAATTGCCCAGAAGCCACGGAGGGGGGAAGGCCCGCTCCCTGCAGCTGCTGGAAGGGGATCGGTTGTGATGCTTCTCAATCAGCAGCTGTCCATGTCTTTGACCCTTGCGCCAGCCAGCTTGGTGAAGGTTACCGTGACCTCCGGCACTCTGAGCTCCTCTAGGCATGTGGTGGCGCGACCTATGGCAAGGGGTGACCTAGTCACTCAACCCGGGATGGTTGGCTGGCCGCGTTTCCCAACCAGTGCCGATGTGGGCCTTAGTAAGTTTACAAGCCACCGCTTTGCCCCTTCCCAGAGGCACTTGCATCTCTATCTGGTTTTCTGATCAAGGTGTGCCTTGTGTCACACCTCCCACACACCACCCAGGCCTCCCCTTTACAAAGGTGATTAAAAGAATTGCACACATCAGCAAGCGGGTGGAGGAAGTTGTTTCCTGAAGCAATGGGTTGAAGAGACCAGGGGCCTTTAGTGCTAGTGTATCAGTGTCACCTGGTCTCTCTTCTTTGATTTAGAAAAAGGTACCACACAAACGGGCTCCTGGGGGGCTCGGTCAGTTGAGCATCTGCCTTAGGCTCAGGTCATGATCTCAGGGCCCTGGGATCCAGCCTTGCATTGGGCTCCCTGTTGGGGGGGATGGGGTCTGCTTCTCCCACTCCCTCTGCCCCTCCTCCCAGCTTGTTTGCTCTCTCTCCCTCTCTCTAGTGAATAAATAAAATCTTTAACAAAAAAAAGAAAAGAAAAATGTACCACACATCATATGATTCTATTTACATGAAATGTCCACATAGAAAGCAGATCAGTAGCTGCCAGGTAGGGGTGAAGGCCTGGGGACTGCTAATGGCCGTGGCTTCTAGGGGTAACAAAAATTACTTAACATTCTATTGTAGTGATGACTGCACAACTCCACAGACATACTAAAAACCTTTGCACTGTACACATTAAATGGGTGAATATTATGGCATATGAATTATATTTCAATAAAGTTGTTAGAAGAAAAGAAGAAAGACAAGAACTATAAAAGTATCCAAAAGACACTAGGTTGGTGGAGACTGGTGTTATATTCTAACCATTGGCAGCAATGAATTTCCATTCTTGGGGAGGAAAGAGGCAATCCCCCACCATTTCTTTGGGCCCCAGCAGTCTGTCAAGAGTCCACTCCATGAAGGGAATTCCCCCTCTCTCCTGAGGAGCTGAGCCTCTCCCCTGAAGAAGTTAGTGGCCTTCATGGTGTGCCTGGGTGACTCAGTCAGTTAAGCATCCCATTCTTAATATCAGTTCAAGGTATGATCTCAGGGTGGAGAAAGCCAGCCCCATATCAGCTCCAGCACTGGGTGTGAAGCCAGCTTAAGATTCTCTCTCTCGGGGCGCCTGGAGGGCTCAGTGGGTTAAAGCCTCTGCCTTCGGCTCAGGTCATGATCCCAGAATCCTGGGATCGAGCCCCGCATTGGGCTCTCTGCTGAACGGGGAGCCTGCTTCCTCCTCTCTCTCTCTCTCTCTCTCTGCCTGCCTCTCTGCCTACTTGTTATCTGTCAAATAAATAAATAAAATCTTAAAAAAAAAAAAAGATTCTCTCTCTCCCTTGACACCTCGTGGCTCAGTCAGTTAAATGTCTGCCTTCAGCTCAGGTCATGATCCCAGGGTCCTGGGATTGAGTCCCACATCGGGCTCCCTGCTCAGTGGGAAGTCTGCTGCTCCCCTTGCTTGTGCTCTCTTCCTCTTTCCCTCTTTCTCTTTCTCTCTCTCTCTGTCTCTGACAAATACATAAAATAAAATCTTTTAAAAAGTGCTCACTTCGGCAGCACATATACTAAAATCTTAAAAAAAAAAAAAAAGATTCTCTCTGTCCCTCTGCCCCCTCCCCCCCAAGAGTGCTCTCTTAAATAAATAAATACATAAATAAATAAAAATAAAGTTAGTGGCCTTCAGAAAATGTTTGCAGTTGAGAGATACAGTTTAAAGATTGAGGGGTTTATATTCATTAGTTTCCATTAATTATCTGTCAGCTCAATTCCCTGAAGGTGAGGACCATGCTGATAGAATTGGTTTCAATCAATCCACAAATTTATGGAAACTGCCTTTTAAGTCCCAGCCCTTGTCCTTCCCTGACAAACCTCCCATCTTGCTCTTATGAATGATTGTGCCACTAACAGCCTTTCTCATTCCGCCAGCACTTATCAGACAGACTTCAAGAAACTGAGGTCCAAAGAGATGGACTAACCTGACCAAGGTCCCCTTTTGCTATTGAGTACCAAAAACTGTTAACTGTGTTTTTATATTTGCTTGTCTTTGTAAGAAAGTTACATTTTCCTAAACTCACACACACACACACACATATGCACTATGGAAAATATACAGGATTGAGAAATGGTTTTGTTCGTTTTTGTCTTCAAAGAGCAGTTAGAGAAGGAAGACATGGAGGACAGACCGAAGATAGGAGGGCTGGGAGAGAACATATTTGATGGAGTAAGATCTCTGTGAGGGTGGGAGTGTCAGTCTCAGATCACAGGGGAAGGGTTAATCTTAGAGAGGGGATGCTCCTGAGTCCTGGGGGATGGATAAATGTGTAACTTCGCATTGAGGCAGAAGACAGGAAAAGTGAACAGCTTCATACTGAAGTCCTCTTTCCTTGGCAATGAGTGAATGAAATGAGAGACAGTAATTACAAGATAGGGAAAAAATGCTATGTATAACAAATTATCAGGAGCTCATCAGAAGAAAGGTGAAATCATGAATAAGGCACCCAGAAGAAGAGAGAGGTCTTAAATGAAGTCATGCACAGGGTCAGACTCTGCAGAAAGAAGGGGAGCACTCTTGTTTCTGGCGGTTGGAGGAGCCAGGTACTACTGCACAGCATTTCAGAATTCATCACTGGCCCCTCAGTAGATGCTAGTTTGTATTTTAATCTTCCAGGCCTTGGAAGTCTGCCTTGTAAGACTTCCACCTAAAAGTCCACTATTTGGTTTAAAAAGGGGAAATAAAAATATATGGATTTTAATTGTCATTGACAAGCCACTGTTTGCAAATTTTGAAAATGGCACTATTCAATCACTCATATCTTTCTACCTCTTCCATGTTTTATTAAAAACTTAAATATTTAAAATAAAAAATGTGATACAAAGAATAGCCTCCCACATGTTCATTCATTCTAATCGGGGGGAGGGAAAGAAAAGGAAAAAATGATTTAAAAATTTCCTTTTCCTTTTCTTATTAGTCTCAGACATCTGGAAGGAAAGGGAAAAAATTTTTTTCACCTTGCCCATGGTTATATTAAGATCTTTGTCTCTATGACAACAGAAAGGTTGATCTTCTTGATATGGAAACAGCTTCTGAAAAATCTGTTAGTTAGAAAATGTAATAATAATAATGGCAATTTATTTTTTGCATGTTGTGCCTACTGAACAGACATTAAACCTTAAACTTTATTATAAGAAATAATCCAAAGACTTTGGAAGGATAAAATGTGCTGTATCTATCAATCTAATATTACAAGAAGATGTTAGGCTCCTGACATCTTTCCTGAATGTTTTTCCTTCTCGTAGCTTCAGTGAAAATCAGGGTCCAGAACAGTGTTCAATGCTGTAGAGGGATGTAGAGGGTGGAGGGCACGGTCCCAGTCCCTTGAGGAGCCCACAATCTAGATAGAAACACACGCAAGAGAGTTATGTGGTCAGAGAGAGAGGTAACAAGAGTCTAGGAATTCAAAGAACAAAGCAATTACTATGGACTGAAATCTCCAAGGAAAGGCTGCACAGATGAAGGATTGTGGGGCTAAACCTTGAAGGAGAGAAAGGAAGAAGAGTCCCAGTGGAAGAACCACAGGTTAGACTAGATTCAGATTCCTTGCTGAGAAGCAAAGAATAAAGTTGAATGGATTCGAGCTTTTTAAGCTTCTCCTAGGCCCTTTGGGGAATTTTTTTAAAGGAAAATACAAAATCATCAGAAATACTCACATTATCCAGAGCATTGTGCAAAAAGAAAAAAAAAAATCCCAATATATAGTCCTTAACTAATAAATATTCAGTCAGTCATTCTTGAACAACTGATTACAAAGACATTAAGTAAAAATCATGACTTGGAGTCATGTCCCCTTGAAGCTTTCCCCAACATCTCCTCCCTCCCATACAAGCATCCTTTGATACTCTGTACTTACCTATATCTTTGCACATACCCTGCCATAATGTAACCTTTTATTCAAAATAAGCCTCTTCTGGGAGATCAGGGTTTCCCAACTTCAGCACAACTGACATTTGGAGCCAAACAATCATTTGTGAGGGAGGGCTGTTTTGTACACTATAGGATGTTTAGCAGCTTCCCTGGCCTCCACCCATTAGATGCCAGTAGCGCTGCCCTCCCGAATTATGACAAACCAAAATGGCTCTAGACATTTGCCCAAATGCCCCATGGGAGGCAAGATTCACCCCTACCTCTGGTTTTGAATCACTGTGCTAAAGTGAGAACCACAACCACTTGAAGAGATCCTAGTCAACTTAAGAATCCCAGAATTTGATGGGTATTATGATTCACATTCAGCACATATTCATGTGTTTCTTCAGCTACTGTGATTATCAAACTGAGTAGACAGATGAATAGGAACAATGAACCAACGCACACACAAACAAAAATGTATATTAGTTAGCATGTACTGCATCTCAATGTCATTTAAAAAATCTCCATCATAGAGGACAGGGAGGTGAGGAGGTGATATGGGTAGTGGAGGGAGTTCTTTGTGTTATACCAATGCCTAGTTTCCAGATTTTGCAGATCCCCCAGTCTGTCCTTTGAATGGGCATAGTAAATGTATCCACTTCAAAGAAGCAAAACTAGAAGCTTATCCATATGAGTATATCCCATCTAAATTGCTTTGATTTTTGTTATTTGTTTATTTTAACTCACTTACTAGAGAAAAATCAGTCTTCAACCCAGGATCCATTAAAACCAACCAAAGCAATCCCCTAGGAGCCCAGACTGAGACCAATGGGTTCCCAGTCAAGGGTACAAAGTAAGAGTTTACAAAACATGGAGAAGCATACCAAGTTCTTCCAAGTACAACAGCTTGGCCCTGCCCTCAGCTTCCAAGCAGCTGGGCCTGGCCAAAAACAAAAACAAAACAAAACAAACAAACAAACAAAAGCTCAATTCATAAAGCTAGTGACTCAGCTCCCAACACCACCACTCCCACACACCCAACAAAAGCAAAGGCCCAAAGTAGAGGTTATCTTGAACCTCAGTTCTGACTCAAGTCTCCCAATGACACCTTCAAGGCAATTCTTAAACCTGGCTGTGCCTATGAACAGACTCCTTGGGGGAAACTTTGCAAGGACCAAATTTTATTAGTTTAAAAATCATCTTTCTGGGGACAGTAAATGATGACCCCTAGCAGGACACTAAAAAAGCAAACAACAGAGTTCCCAAAATCTCAGTGCAAGTGTAGAGCCAAAAATGGTTCATACACCAATTCCTTTGGCATCAGACCCAGCATCCTCCTTGGAGAGCAATAATTCCTTGTGTTTTCTCCTGCCCTATTCTTTTTTATTTCAAAAGCAGTAAGTCAGATTAATTCAGGGCTCCAGTTCTGCTCCTTCACCCCCTCTATCTTCTTCCCAAGCCTCTGAGTTTGGCTTCTTTTCATGTCTTGAAATGAGGCACAAAAGCTTTTCTTCCAAAATGTAATCTGCCAGACTGGCTGCATCAGACGGTGTCTTGGCCATGGGTAACTATAATCTTACCCATGGAACTTTAAAGTCATGTGAATAGTGGTGGTAGAGAGACCCTGATGCTCATTTCCAGACCCAAGGGGGCAGGCTCCATGGAAGCATATGCATTCTGTTCTGGCAGCTCCCCTTGGCATGCAAAAAATCTTATTTAATGCAGATTTTAGCAAATTTCTCACCAGCTATTTTTTTAAAGAGGAGAATTAAAATAATCCCACCCACCAGGCAGGTGGGCTTTCTGACTTGGTGGGCAGCTTCTAACAGCTTCTCTCTATGGGCTTCATTCCCCCCAGCTTCTGCCTCACAGGGAGAGGACACCCCCTCCCAGTCAGCAAACAACTCACAGCTGCGCTCTGTGTGGTCCTGAACAACAGCTTAATGCCACCTGAGCCAAACGCAGAAAAGTCCAATTTATAAGTAAAACTCAGCTTTCAGAATGAAGGGGGTCCCCCCCCACCCCACCCCACCCCCGCTGCTATGACATTTGTCCTTGACTCTGATGAAATGAGGTGGCTCCTGGGTTCCTAATTCTACCTCAGGAGCAGCGGCAGACAGGATTTCTGAGCCCACAGGGGTAGGGCTGATCTGGTATGACAAGGTAGGGTCCACTGCAGCCTTCCTATTACCTGAACTGATCAACAGGATAAAGACCAGGCAGACCGGAGTTCTAGCACGAGGTCTCCTTCCCTTAATTTGCACCATGGGTTCGGGCTAGTGATAAAAACCTCTGTGCTGTCTATAAAAGGGGCAAGATGGTTCCTGCCCCTGAGCGGGGCTGACTGTGGTGAAGATAAATGAGCTGGCAGAGCCAAAAGTACCGGGAAATAAAGGTTCCACCTAACTACAACATGGGATTGTTGAGAAAATGACCCCCGAGGTCTTCTCAACCTGGAAGGTGAATAAGTTAGAATCTCAAAATAGCAGAGCTCATTATTGCCTGGAGTCTGATATGCTAGTCTTCTCAGCACAGACTGAGCTGCCTTTGAAACATGCCTCCTAACACCTGATTAGAGGCTGTTTTCTACTGTACAACCGGATTAGTCCTGTGTATTCGGCTAGAGCATCTGACCTATTCTGGGTCCTTTCTTTTCTCCATTCCCCATTCCAAGGCTCCAGCTGACACACAGAAGACCTGTTGACTGTCTGGGAATTACATACTGAAATGTGTAAGACAACATGCAGAACCCATAGACACTGCCCCTGCCCTCCAGGAGCTTCTAGTCTTCAGCCATAGGAGAGAGAGGTCTAGTTCTCAGATGGACTGCAGAGAAAAGCAGGAGGTGAGGAAGCTTATAAACCAAGTCTGGTAGGAGTTCAGAATAGGGGGTCATCGCTTCTAGTCTGAGTAAGGAAGAAACTTCAGTGGAGGCATGGCTCGAGCTGTAGTTCTCGGAGTCTCTTTCTCTACGGGGACAGCCAGACCAGTGCGGCTATCCCAGAAGCCTGGTTCTACTCTCTGACACGGGCTTAGAGAAGCCACGGGCGAATCACTGTGCAGAGCCCTCTGCTCTCTCACTGACCGCCAGCACACTCCCCCTGCTATGGGTCCTCAATGGAACGGAGGCTTACTTCCCCCAGGAAACGGAGGCAGAGCTCCAGTTAAGGCTTTTCTTATTTGTAAGCACTGGAAATCAGCTCTGACCAACTGAATCATCAGAGGTTAACCAGGCAGAAGAATAAGGAGGAAGGCGAAAGGATATGCAGGATCCCAAGAGCAATTGGCGTTTTAGCAGCAAGAGGTCAGTTCCCATTCCTCTAGATTCCACCTTTACAATGAGTCAGCTCCACAGTCCTAGCACAAGTTTGAAATTCCCAAGAGAGAGAATCTGCGCAAGAGCAAAGGAGCAACAGTCAAGGAGATGCTCCACCCAGATGCAACCAGCAATGAGGCACTTCCACAGAAGGGGCATTTTTGAGCAACATAACCACACAAATTGGAATCCACCAGAGCTGAGGAGCTGGTGAAGAGTGAAGGCACTCATGCCAGTAATTTCAGGCGCTTCATTATTTTTTTAAAGATTTTATTTATTTATTTATTTATTTGAGAAGGAGAGAGAGAGAGAGAGCATGAGCAGGGTGAGGGCAGAGGGAGAGGCAGACTCCCTACTGAGCAGGGAGTAGGATGCAGGACTCCATCCCAGGACCCTGGGATCATGACCTGACCCGAAGGCAGACACTTAACTGCCTGAGCCTCATTTCAGGCACTTTAAATCTATCCTCAAATTAATTAAAAGTATGTAGTATATCAGTTGCAACCAGCTTTTACAGGCTTATTTAAAAAAAAGAAAAAGAAAAAGAAAAAAGAAAAGTTTGTAAGTGTCTGGAACAGGAGCCTGTAATGAAAGAGTTTCCTGAAGCATACCCTCAGTGTCACTGTCCTGACAACATAATACTCTCGGCTTCTAAAAAATACTTTTGAGAAATGATTACAGATGATGCAGACATTCCCTGGGGAGAATTCAACATGTAATTTTATTTACCAGAGTTATTCTTGTCATGTTATATTATTGCTAGAAGAATTCAGTTTAAGGGGTAAAGATTGGGTTATTTGGCTTTGTGTCTGTAGAAAACTTTAAATGGGTTTTGAGGTAAGGGCTTAGATGTGTTTACCATTCTCCTCGGAGGCTTTATATCTTTAATTTAGTTGTTGCACAAATGACTTGGAAAATCTATTATCCAGGGAATCTTCTTGAAAATTTTGGTTCACACTATAATTCATAAGCTCCTCACAGCTTCTTGGGTGCTCCAGAAAGTCTGTCTTGGAGGAGTCACCCAAATTATACTTCGCCATGGGAGGGTTCCAACTGACTGAACTTTTTAAAATCAGTGAGCAAATGAGAGCTCTGCAGAGTGGTTCTCTAGGGTTGTAACATTTAATGGAATTCTTTATCATTTTTTAATTATATAATTATATATACATATAATTATATAAATAATTATATATAACATAATATAATATAATTATATATAATATATAATATATATATTATAATTATATATAAAAATTATATAATTTTTAATTCTTTATCATTTTTTAAAAGGGCTGTCAGGTGACACCTGTAAGAAATACCTGATCCCAAAAGAAAGATACCAAGTGGGAATATTTACCCTCCCTCTCAGTTGTCCTATCTATAATCAGCAGAGAGTTGAGTCAGGGAAAAGTCACAGATATTTTATAGATTAAAGAGTGACCTATGACAAATAGAAGAGTCCATTCCAATGTATTGAACCCACCAGCCCCTCACGCCCACTAATCCTCTACCCTTGACAAGGAAGTTAGAGTTGTTGCTAGAAGTCACTGCGTTAGCTTGAATCCTTTGCAGTAAGCAGCTGTGGATTAGAAGTATTCACTGTGCTCTTATCTTGTGCTAGATGCTATATTAGTACTATATAAACGGTCCCTTATCTAATCTCAAAAATCACTGGGGTAGTTAGTATCATCATTATCTTATGAGTGAAGCTGTGATTTGAATGCAAGTAGTGGCTCCGGAGTCCAGTCTTCACTGCCCCACGAGGCTGCTTCCAGAGAGAAAGCACATGCCATTGGTAATGACGGCATATTCTGGAAAGTACAGAGCCTCTGAGAGAGACCTTTAACCAAGGGTAGAAGCTGACCAGCAGAGAAGGGTGGATGTGCCAGATGGTGGAGACAGTGTGAATGAAGGCAGAAAAGGGAGAGGCAAGTTCAGGAACCACAATAGGGTGATTTGTCCACAATGGCACGGTCCAGCAAAAATATAACATCAGTCACAGGTGTGATCTTCATTTTCTAATAGCCAAGTTTAAAGAGCTTTTAAAAAGTGAAATCAATTTCAGTGAAATAGTTCATTTAATCTCCATGTATAAAATATTACCATTTTAACATGTAATCAGTACAAAAACTATTCATGAGATACTTTATATTCTTTTTCTTTCTGAGTCTTCAACAGCTAGTGTATATGGTACACTTTCAGTGCATCTCAGTTCAGATCTGCTGTGTTTCAAGGGCTCAGTGGAAACATGTGGCTTGTGGCTGCCTGACTGGACAGCACAAGTTGAGTGTGTGGATTATGTGAGAGAAATAGTGGGTGACAGGACCGGCAAATGAAGTTTAAACCTTTATTTGAAGGGCCTGAATACAGGGCTGAGACACGTGTAGATAGTAGGCAGGCCAAGAAAAGATAACTGAGTATGATAGTAACATGGTGGGAGTTACCAGGAAGATTAATCTAGACCTGTTAGGGGAAACCCAGTGTGGGGTGAGGGGAAACCAGGTCAGGGACTAGTCAGAGTGGAGAAAAGAATGCCCAAGAAATTTGGCAGTGGGAAAGGAATAAAGGAGCTGGAAGCAAGAAACCCTTGTGAAGGCAGGGTCCAGCAGAGAATGGGTGTTTAGTGGTGGAACAGAGGAAACATTCATATGGGGTATGAATGGGGTACCTGGTATATTCTCAAATTAATAGTACAGAGAGGGGGAAAAAAAACTGAGTAGTCATTCTTGCTGAGGAGAGTAGGAGAGAGAAAGACAACCCACTCTGGTAGGCTCATGGAGGAAGAGGAATTTAAGCAGCATCTTTGAAGTTGAAGACTGTGAGCACATGCCCTCCAGAAGCTGATGGTTCTGTCAGAAGGCTATGTTTTCACTGGAGAAGCAGAGGATTGTTTAGCAGAGTCTATCAACAAAAGCCCTAGAGGAACAGCGCTGGTGTGCTTCGATTAGTGAAAGACATAGCACTGGACCAGAAACAAAGTGACCTATGTTCTAGTCCAGATCTGCCACAGAATTGCCACATGGTTTCAGGGAAATCATTTTGCTTTTCCTAGCTGAAGATTCTTTGTCTATAAAGTGAGGGGTTGGACCAAATCACTGGCCAGCAGCCCTTTCTTCTGATTCCTTGAGCCTAATACAGTAAGTGTTTAAAGGAGTGGTCAGTCAAAAACACCTCGATGTATTTTTAAGGAGCATTCCAAATTTCCAGATGTAAAACTGAACAAATTGCTTGTCCATCTATACTGACTTCATATTTCAGGTAATATTGACATCTCAGCTCCCTGTAGGTAAATGTTGAAGACAAGAGGCCAATAAATGAAGACATACCCAGTAATGAAGTTACCAAGTGGATCGATACATTTGAAAACTCAATGATTTAAAATCATTTAGAAAGGGGGAAGCCACTTTTATTTCCCAAGATGAAAGCAAGTTTATTATAATTACCGAGCAGCTTTGAAAAGAACACAGACATTCTTAAGTCTCTGTTGAATTTAGATCAAGGTCTTATGTAATAAATACAAAAGCATTAACATTCTTTTAAATAAGGTAATGCTTCGGCCTCCTATTTCAATGAGTTCATTAGGCAAAAAGCTTTGAGCATCTCCAATTTCTTTTTTCCTCCTTCTGATCTGGTAGCATTTTAAAATTCAGGGTCTATAGCTCTAGCAATAAACTAATTGTCTGTGAAAGATGGATGGATGTTTGTAGCTTTCGTAAATCGATAATATAGATGGCTTTTCTACATAATTAGAAGGAAGTGAATAAAAATATTTCATTTCTGCTATGCTGGGCAGAAAGACAGGTAAAGGCTCTGACAGGATACCTAGGACTCCACCCAGTCTTTGGGGACTTTGTTTGGTGCAAGACTTTTTCCCAGGCTCTCACCTTCTTCTGGCCGTGCTTAGCCCCCAGGCTTCAGAAGGTGATCCTAACTTGGAAACCCTGATGCAATCCAAGCTTTTAAAGACCAAGGGGAGGAGGGGAATCTACAGTTGCCATTGACTTCATGTGAAATCTGTCTTTAAAAGGAGAGAGTGCATCCATTGGAACTGTATTTTCCATTCACCTAGGGAGTTTGCTGTTTAAAGGAACTGTCCTTGGAATTCTTTTGTAGGACAAAAAGCCCTTTGATAATGCAAATGGATCCCAACTGATAGGGTTTTATAAGCAAGGATTTCTAAATCCTGGATTTCACTGAGGGGGGACACAGTCCTCCTGACTCTGAAATTCATCAGCTAACATTATTTTGAGGGTTCCTTAACAAGCCAGTGAGCTGGGCAAACTGGTTCCTTCCAAGGTCATCTGTGTTTTTAAACACTGAAGAAAAAAGTAAGAAGGGTTCAAGCCCTACCTCATGAGTATTCAGGAGACATTTAGGAACAATTAAGGAGGACCTGATAATATGGCATCCTTTTCAGGGTGATTGAGTTTATGTAAATGCTATTTGCTTATCTGTAAATTGTCCCTTGGTGCTGAGTTCTTTTTTTTTTTTTTTTTTTTTTTTTTTAAAACAGATTTTTTTTTTTTTACATCTTTTTTTTTTTTTTTTTTTTAAATTTTATTTATTTATTTATTTATTTGACAGATCACAAGTAGGCAGAGAGGCAGGCAGAGAGAGAGGAGGAAGCAGGCTCCCTGCTGAGCAGAGAGCCCGATGCGGGCCTCGATCCCAGGACCCTGAGATCATGACCTGAGCTGAAGGCAGAGGCTTAACCCACTGAGCCACCCAGGCGCCCTTGGTGCTGAGTTCTGACACAAAATGCTCTGGTGGCTTGGCAATTGGGGTTGGCTGGGAAGGTGTCCAGGTCAAAGAGTGCATGGGAAGGAGCTCTGAAGGTGGGATGGCCCTTCTAACTAGTCCGACCTTGAGGCAAAGGGGTCAGGCCCTCACCCTGCATTGACCAGTCATTGGATGCATGCTGCCCAGGAGAGAAGAGGTGATCTTGGATGAGGCGGCAATCTTAGGCTGAGGGTAATTCCAGGGAAACAACTATTTAGGAGCTTCCCCTGTCCCCCTTCCCAGCCTCTGGGGGAATGAGTGCCTCAGTCCTAAAGGGTGATTTTGGCAGCCAACCACAGCATCCTCTCTAGGAACTAACCCAACTGTACCGGGTTGCCCCACAAAGAGACTCCATCTATGCCAGGGGCCCAGATTGAAAGTCAGAACCCAGCAATGAGAGCTACAGTGATGAACCTAACCAGATAGCAGTTAGGAACTCTTCTGGGTCAGTAGTGTTTTTTAAGAAGCAGAGACATAGGGATCAGGATATGGTGACTGAAGAGAAGGGTGAGAGGGGCTCCACTCCTAGGTGGACTCTGGGGAGACCAGGCAGGCTACAGGATAAGGACTCAAGGCAAAAACAAGCACCAACATGGTGTCAGGGGAAGCAAGTATAATTCAAGACATCGCAGGTGTACTCCTGCCTTCCAAATATTGTTAAGTTTAGTGTAAACAATGCAGCAAGACATAGGACTCCACCAGAGACATGACCAATCACAGGATGTCAGAACTAGAGTGAGTGCTGAGTTTCAATTTATATCAACTTTAGCCCATAACTGGAAAGGCTGGGGAATTCCAGACAGGATTTATGAATAAATGGAGTTTGATGAAATTAAGGCAGACTCTGTCATCCTATCTAAGTATTTGTTTCAACATCTGTAGCACAGGCACTTGGGCAAAGTGGGATTTGGCTCTAATCCAAGTGTCACCCATGTTGTATCATCCATTCATTTAAAAATCAAAGTGTCATATAGGAAGATGGAAAGGAAAGAAAAGGAAAGGAAAGGGAAAAGGCTGTGAAATGTAATAAAAATAAGTAGCTGGGGTGCCCCCCACCATGAACTTCTTGAACCATCTCATGGACTATTTAGGAGGCAGACGGAACTCTCGACCCTACAAGTTCAACCTTACGTTTGCCCAGTAGCCTGGCTCTTTACTACCATCTGAGCTGCCTAGTTTAGGACTGTCACATTCCTTGTCTGAGACAGAAAAGGCTCTGCCCCTCTTTCATTTGTCTTTGCTTTACGCATAGCTTTCATTTCCTTTCTTGACCCTGGACAGTGGAGCTGCTGAACTGTCCTTGCCCTTGATCTTTTGTCCCCAGTTCTCCTTGGCTGCTGCTCTACAGCAAATGATATTGACTAGGCTTTTCCACAGAAGTTCCTGAAGTTCAAAAAACTCTTGGACTACACATAGGCCTAATTTCAAAACCAGAAAAGAAGAAAAGAAGGAAGGGGAGAGGGAAGGAAAGCAGGGGAGGACTCAATACATCAAAATAGAACTTTCATTCTTTTTCTCTTTTTGTCTCTCAGATACAGAAGGTTAAGTCGATCACACTTCTTCATGCAAGCAACGTCATCGCTGGTCCATTCAAAGTCACTCTGCTTTCAGTTATTCATTTCATCCCCTCTCTCACTTCCTTTCAACTTGCTATAGGCAAGGATCCTAATATCTGCTGAGCTGTTTTCTCTTAAAATAGCTAATATTTTGTATGTGTATACTTTTTAATTCGGCAAGTAGGATTTTATGTCATGAATGTCTTACTTGTTGCTCTCAGTACCATGATTCTAAGATCCACACAGGCTGTTCTGTGTGCCTTTAGACTCTTGCTTCTAGCTGATGACCTATGAGTTAGGTATGTGCTGCCCACACTACCATTGTCCCACTCAGTAATGGACGCTCAGTTTGTATCCTACCCCCTGCTGCCACAGTGCCATGAAAGACATCCTTAAACTGGTTCCCTTAAGTATCACTGTCAGAATTTCTCTGGGATGTATACCGGCAGAGAATCACAGGGCTATTATGGAGACAGTTGTTCACATTGCTAAAAGTTTCTGGCCTCACAAAAGCACCCATCAGAGAAGGAGCACCTTCAAAGGCAGTACATTCAAATGGTTATTGGCACGTCTGCTCAGGAACTGCTGCCAACTGAAGGTGAATCAGGAAGGCAGACATGACATCTCGAAAATAAAAATGTAAGTCAGTGGGAAAAATAGCTTTACAGTCATAGAACCACATTCTGCCCCTCACTTCACGAGAACACATCTAGTGGCAAAAGCTCAGTACACCTGCCTCACCCACCTGTCTCCCCATTCTCTGACTCCCAGGCCTCATCCTCGCCCCAACCACATCCACAAAGTTACCTGCTGGTTGCTCAGTGCCTCCTTTATGGTAGGAACTTTATTTTTATTCTCATTACGGCTGCCTTTCCTGATCTGCAGCATCAACATCAACTACAAAATTTCATCGTGCACTAGGGCTGTCCTGTAGTCACTGGGGACAGCCAGTGCGAGATCTACAGCTTCTCTCACTTCTGTCCAACCTTTGCTCCTCATCCCTCATCCCTCCATCAATCAAAAGCTCTGGCAACCTCCCTGATCAAACCTGAGCCAAACTGCTCTTCTGGGAGCCACATCATGCTCCCTTTCTGAGGAGGAGGCTGCTTGCTGAGAGGCTCCAGCTTCTGGGTTCCATTTGCATGAATAAACAGCTCTGAAGGGTTCGTTTTAAGCTTTTATGTAAACACTCTCCAAAATATGTTCTGTACTGCATTATCCCTAGCAATAAAGATTCTGGAATCAGAATTTGGCTGTCAGTTTTATTGATGTGGCATGGGGTACAGTAGAATACAGCTTTCTCTTCTGGAAATTTATTGACTTGGCAGTGTAGAGAGCAATAAAACTGTGTTTTTAATCAGTAAGCCAAGCGGACATGATTCCAGAAGAAATATAGGAAGCAAACATGCCATCGTAAGAAGATTTCTCCCCCCACTGTCCCTGTTCTTCTTGGATGCCCTGTTAAATAAGTTTGGGTATTGAATAATGTGTTTGGTGGGACTGTCTTCAGGAATAAAGTCAGAGGATCAAGTTTGGATTACTTCCTCTAAGTTGTACCATCTCTAAGAAACTGTTGAGTAAAAGCATCTCTGAAATGAAATTTCTCTGCATTAGTCCCTAGAGAGGAACTATGGGTAAGATGCTCTGTAGGAGAAATTGAGAGAGTGCAGCATTTTTCTTATCAAGAGAAATAAGATTATAATGCCTGTTCTTCCACCTTGCTCACTGACAGAGAGTGGGTTACCTGTATAGACCTGAAGGAAATGAAATCACCATCTCTTAAGAGATATCTGCATCCCATGTTCATTCCAGTAGTAACAGCCAATATATATAGAAACAACCAAAGGGTCCTTCATGAATTAATGAATTATTATTCATAAAATTAATGAATACATTTTAAAAATGTAAATACACACACACACACACAGAGGGATATTTTTCAGCCATAAAAAAGAAGCCAATTATGATAGCATAGACACATCTGGAAGGCTTTATGCCAAGTGAACTAAGCCAAACAGAGAAAGACAAATACTGTATGTTATCACTTATATGTGGAATCTAAAAACAACAACAGCCAGTTTCCTACAAACAGAAGAGAATCATGGTTGCCGGGCTGAAGGTAGGGGAAAATGAGGAGCTATAGATCAAAGGGCACAAACTTTGAGTTCTAAGACTATGTTCTGAGGATCTAATGAAAGTAGATTTTAAGTGTTCTCACCCTCTCCCAAGAAGAGTTAACTATGTGAGGTGACAGATGTGTTAATTTTCTTAATCTTGGTAATGATTCCACAATGTATGTGTATATCAAGTCACCACACTGTACACTTTAAGTATATACAATTATATTTGTTGTTATTCCTCAGTTAAGTTTGTGGTGGGGAGAGAAAGAGACTGGGTAAAGAGTCACATACTTTGGCTCAATATCACACCATAGAAAGAACATATGGGCTCAGTCCACTTGGTCACGTTACTTTGTTCAGGCTACTGAGTCTCTTTGGGATCTACTTCCTCTGCCATCAAAGGGAAATACCCACCTTACACCATTGTTGAGTGGATAAAATAAGGTTATAGGCAGGTGTGCACAATTCACATAGCACCTTATACCAGGAGCAAGTCCCTTCAGAGACCATAAGACATCTCCCTGGTTAAAATACACTCCTGATGCAGAAGGTGTTCTTTCCGGCAACCACAACAGTGGTTTCTTATTCCTGATACTCACTTCCCACCTGAAATGTCCTTATTCACTCCCCCGACCTCTGCCAGTGCTTGGTCCAAAACCCTGAACCACTGTAGATGCTTGATGCTGGCTGAACATTCACCCCTCTTTGCAGATGTTTTCATCTGAGATGGCTTAACCCCAGCAGGCATACATCATCCTGTCCTGCTTTTGCTATCGCTGAGGAATTGCTCTTTTCTCAACTTTTATGTAATGCGTAACTTTTGTCTCAATTCAAGAACACTCAGATTGTTCCTCTGAATACATGTGAGTGACTGAACGGAATGCCCTGTAGATAGTCCCTCAAAATGGCATGAGATGCCTATGTGATTGAGCTATCATAGCAGTCCCATGGTCTGGAGGGGAGGACGCTGAAAGGGGCTGTCTGGGGAAGACGGTATAGATCAAAACAGGAACATGTTCCTAGTTCCTAGAATCTTCCCTTCTCTGCCTGCCTGGTTTCCAATTGTATTTTCACCAGTCACTTCTCTACTCTTCTCAAGACAGCTTATTTTCCATCTTCCCAACAAGGCCTATGGGGCCACCCTCCAACGATTTATCAGCTCTTTACTTGGTGCCCAAGCCCTGTTCTTTACATGGCTTATCTTGATTAATCCTCATAACCACCCTGTGAAGGAGGAATTATTATTCCAATTTAATAGATGAAGAAACCAAAATAGAGGGCTTACATAACATCCTCAGGATCAACTGGCCAGGTAATGGGAGAATGGAGATTTGAACCCAGGTGTGTCTGAGCCCAAAGTTTGGGATCTTACTTATAAAATAACATATTCTTTGATAAAGACCAAAAGTGAGTCTTGGCACATCTCTTTATCAATATGTTGGAATTCTACACCTGAATCCAGTCGTTGGAACTCTGGAGTTACATGTAGTTACACACACATGCACACATGCACACCTACACACACACACACACACACACACGTTTTATTCATGAACTTAAAAGGTACCCAGTCTTAAATATTAAACTCTTGGCTTTCCTTTCTTCTTTTCTAGATCACTCAACTATCTCCCTATCAAACTAATCCCATCTCAAGCTTTCAGAGGACTTAATGAGGTCATAAAAATGTAAGTAAGATACTGCATATCAAAAAACATTTGTAATTAGAATAATAAATTTTTTGTAAGAGAAAACATAGTTGAAAAGGGATAATTTTTCTAGGAGAGGAACTGTGTTAAAGAAACCCCAGTATTGTTATCTTTATAATACAAATAATATCTAGGGACCTTTGAAGAAAAGTATGATTTTCAAGAGTCATTAAATTCCAGATAATTAACCTTGCTTCAATGAACTGAATGCATTTTGATAAGTGATGATAAACTTCTCAAGTAGAGAAGAAAATAGATTCTAATAATAAAAATTCTCCTTCTGCTACAGCAGTTATTCCCTTGTGTCACATTTTTAGATAACACCCACACAGAAGAAAATGTGTTGGAGGTTTATTGTGCATCAGAAGATAATCTTTATATCTAAAATATAATAAGTATATGACAAAAACACAGTATTTATAGCTGTATTGATAAAAGGCCTTCATCAAAAGTGTAAAGCAACCCGATAATACAGCATGATCTCACATTTCTGTCAGATGTAACTTCAATCCTTTCTCCCTGGGTCTCAGCCTCTAGGGCATAAGACACCATACACTAGAGAGAACTTCTCAGGAGTCTGGTTTTTCAGCATCCTCCTTAATGTCAGCCCACGTGAAAGGACCTCAAAGGCCATTTAGTTCCTAGAGAGCATCTCTGATCTTAACAATCCATGGGGCTTTCGAAGCCAGTTTACATCACTAAAGATGCTGCATCATCAATCCTAGCTCCTTGGGGAATCTCTGACTGCTCTTTAGGGTATTAGCAAGCAATGAGGATATTAAAAATAATTCCCCCAAAATTACAGAATGTCAGTTTCCTTGAACCTAACCCTTACTCTTCTGCTCTCAAGTTTAAATGTTGAGTTTTGATAACTTTTAATGCGTTAGACCTCCTCATGAGAAAAGCAGCCACAGCTAAAGAAACAAACCATTAGGTACAAATAAAATGAATCAGTCCAGTCCATTATCGTGTTGTTCATAAAAGACATTAACTGCCTTAGGCTCAGCCTTTCTGTGGACTAATGCTCTCGAGTCTGAAGGCTTCAGTGAATGTTAACCTTAGAAACACTCAAATGTACAATTTGTGAATTTGAGACTTTTTTTTCTCAGCTGGCAGCGAATGGTAGCTTATGTTGGGATTTCAGGGTAACAGTGACATTCCCTGCATGCCTGGGATGGTATATGGCAAGGCTAGTTCCTTTACATTTGTGTCTTTTTAAAAAAATCCACTCAGGGATGCCTGGGATGCTCTGTTGGTTGGGCACCCAACTCCTGGTTTTGGCTCAGGTTGAGATCTCAGGGTTGTGAGATCAAGCCTCGCATAGGGATAGGGCTCTACGCTCAGCATGGAGTCTGCTTGGGATTCTCTGCCTCTCCCTCCGCCCCGCCTGCCATTCATTCTCACTCTCTAAATAAATAAGTACATAAAATCTTTAAAAAAAAAAAAAAAAAAGATTCCATTCATTAATCCATCCATCCATTCATTCATACTCTATTCACCATGCAATATGAAGTCAGCACAGTTTCTGAAGCGGACAGGACATACTCCTTGTCCTCCATTTGGTAAAAGGAAAAAAGTCAAAGAAACAGATAGTTACAACCCAAAAATGATACTACATGCTGAAACTGACCACCTTGCAATTGCCTCAGAGCAGGATTTGGGGAAAAGGAAAAAGAGTTATGAAACAATGAATTGCAACCCAAATTAAAACCTCACTAAAGTGACGGAGCTGGGAATTCGGACATCCTGAGCCTTGTCCTGAACCTGCCCATAAGCATTTTTTGCCTCTCTTCTGGAAAGTTTCCATTTCCAAAGCTGTCATAGAAGGGAATCTGATTAGATTTTCTCAAAAGACCTGTCCATTTCTAACAATCTGGAGCTCTGAGTCATACATAAACAAGAAAAAAACCCTGTCACATAAAGAGGGGCTACTGAAACCTGCATTTCAACTGCACCTGGGTTATAGATGCCCGTCAATGCTCCTAAAGGGAGATGGTAGCACTTTATGACGTGAGGACAATGGGAGGCATCCCTGTTCTTTTTTAATAGGATACACTGGAGCCCCAGTTGTTGGGTCACACACACAGGTTATTATGATGCATGCATGGTCATTTCTTTTACGTTTCTTTCTTTCTTTTTTCTTTTTTTTTTTTTTCCTCTCCTTTAGTGAAATCTCTCAAAGTGATTCTCTGGAAAAGATAGAAGCTAATGCCTTTGACAACCTCTTCAATTTGTCTGAAATGTAAGCATCAGTTAACAGATAGTTTATTGCTGTACACTATTATCCTTGCTGGCTGGAGCCCATTCAGTATTTGTATCCAAGCATCCACTGCTAGGAATCCAAGAGGAAAAGACCACAGCAATTACTAGGTCTGGGCAGGCACTAATTTCTCTCACTGCAGTGGCCTGAAGGTTGCCATGGTGACAACTGCTTCTCCCTGGGAGCTGTATAAACTCTGAAACATCACAACACAAAGTTGGAAATTAAAATTGACATTGTGGAGTCCTGCCGACTAGCTCTTACCTTATGGAAGGGAGGGTATGAAGTACCTGGGATAGCGGGGAAATTTGAAAGGGAGCTTAGAGATCATGAATTAGTTCATTGAGCACTGTTTGGGCATCTTCATTTATTTAGTAAATGATTCCTAGAAATCCATGTAAAACCCTGTGTTGGACATGTGTGTGCTGTTTGTTATTGTGATATTTTAGAATTGATACTTAAAAACAGTTCTTTCCAAATTATTATTTTCCTCCAATATACAAAAAAGATGGGTGAATGGCTCAAATCAGTTTTCAGGTGATGAACTGATGACCCAAAGAGGGTAACTGACTTGCCTGATGTCACACAGCAAGTCGGTATTAGAGCTGGGGCCAGGAATTGGGTCATGTGACTCCCAAACCAGGCTTCTTACTGCTGCCTTATTTGGCTCAAACCTGAACTTCTAAAAAATGTCACCTGCATAGGACTTTTGAAAGCTAAGAGAAGGGGAAGGATATTAGAACAAACATTTTCCACGCATTTATGTCTGGCATTTATTTCCTTGAGGTTGTGTTAATCCTCACAGTTCCCCTGCAAAGTGGGGTCATTATCCTTGTTGTTCAAGGGAAGGAATGGAGGCTCAGAGAGGTCAGTAACTTTACCAGTGTGGCACAATGGCAGGGCTGAGATTCCACCCTGGCCTGTATGTCTTCAAAGCTCATGCATTTCCCACCACACCACAAGGCCTCCCTATGAATGGTCCAATTAGCAATTTTCTAAAGAGAATAACTGATTGATAAGAATGTGAGTACCTGCCACGTGTCCAACCAAGGGTCAAGTGATGCTGGAATACAGAGGAGATAAAAAATAAATCTTCCCCAGGAGATGACAATATACTCAGGGAGGTGAGAATACCTCATCAACTGATTATGGGGAAATCCAAAATAATGGATATTCAAATGCAGATTTATAGTCTGGACTTGGCTATGAAGTAGAATTTGTGGGGAGGGGGTAAGGAAGTGAAGGATAGAAGTGGTCATCACCATTATAAATGACAGTACTATCCTAGACCTAGAAATCTGCCTGTCATAATAAAGCACAACTTATACTGAGAACCACCAGAATAGCTTAAGATAAATAAATTACTCGTGATGCAACAGAAAGAAAAATAAAATGCTCTAAGGGAAAGTTTATGGACTTTCCAAGGGAAGGCCCTGAGACTAGGATGTTAGGTCCATATAGGCTCTATTTCTTCACAGCTGTAGCCCCAGTACCTAAACAATGCCTGACACACATAGATACTTAATAAATGTTTGTCGAGTGAGGGAATGTATGGATGAGTAGTTTAAAATCAGACCCCAAAAGTTCTTTAAAAGTTCCTTCCACTCTACCTACATAATACTTTATATGATCCACAATGGCTTGACTAAATTGTTGTAAAAATAATTACAGTAAAACATCACTCACCTCCAAAGAATCGAAAGGACATAAAAGGTGGAAATAGGCACCAATGGTGGGTAACTATAGTAAGGGAGGGACGAACACTAGACTCGGAGTCTGTAAAACCGAGTTCACTTCCAAGTTGTGCTACTTCTTAGCTGTGTGACTAGAGATAAATCATTCAACATCCTTGCTTTATCAACTATACTGATAATTCTTAACACTGGTTAAAGCCCTACTGTGAACCAGAAACACACATTTACTTCTCAAAAACTACCCTACGAAGAAACAGAGCTTTAAATGATGCATCCAAGGTCATACAATTACTAAAACCAAATTGACTCCAGAACCCCTCCAAACAACCAACACACTATAGAACAAGAGTAATCATCAATTTTTCAGGTGGTTGTGGCATGGGTAAGAGAGTCAAAGGCATTTACTGACCTTGAATCCAGAGTAGACAGGCAACTGTGGCTACTTCTCAAAGGGTCAAAGTCACTGGAGAAGTAGGGAGAAGGGCGATTACACCACTGTGGAGTCATGGCTATACTTTTATACTTTACAAAGCCCTCCCTACATTATCTCTAGCTATTCTATTACTCATTACATACCAACCTATGAGGGAAGAAGAGAGCATATTATTATTCTAATTTTATAGAAGGTCACACTAGCTCAGGGAAGTTAGGAAGCTGTGCATCATCACACAACAAATTATCTATAACAATGAGCATAAAATTCCCCTAAACCCAAGCCCCTGGTCTGATCCAAAGACTGAGTGCCTGTCTGAATCATTGGTCAGTGGGGCTGCCAGCCCAGTCTGAAGAAGACCAGTTTGCCTATAAGGGAGAGTAGCCAGTCTGCTCAATGACCTGGGAGTAGACTCTCGCATCATCCCCAGCGTGCAGGCTCATGGTGGGGCAGGATCCACTTGGTCAGGAGTCCTGGAAGTTGGTGCTGTGTCACCGAGTAGGGGTGGAACAGACTCCCAGCTATGAGGTTTACACCTGCCTCAGAAAGAGGTTGAGAGCAGAGCTTCCTGGCAAGAGCCAAGTGGCTCCCACCATGCAGTTTTCATTCTGCAGGCTCTCAGGAGCTCCCCTCAAGCATACAGAAGTCACTTGATTTTTATTGATGCCATTTCCAACCAGCATCTTCTGATAACTACGGTCTTGTACATTCCAAACAATACATATTTCTTAAACTGCTCCTTCTCTCTTTACAGACTGATCCAGAACACAAAAAACCTGGTGTACATCGAGGCTGGAGCATTTAGAAATCTCCCCCGGTTAAAATACCTGTGAGAATTTTTCCTTTTTGAGCAACTGGGAGAGAAATTGGGTATCTGATGAAAATCAAAAACAGTTAAAATGTTGGGAGGAATTTTTTAACTATATACTTAGCATTATTTGCACGTCTGTCTTCAGCCTTCTGATTAAAATTTAATCAGCATTTCTTGTCAGCTACCAGGCTGGGTGCCTTCAGAATCCAAATAACTGGCTCCTAACATTTTCGCTCTCCAAAAAGCACACGAAAAGAATATCACCCCCTTTGCAATGATTTTCAAAACTGACAGGGGGAATGGGGAGGCAGGGTCATGACACTTGAAAAAGAGTAAATCGGAATCTCTAAGGTGAAGTGGTGATGCAGACAGAGCACAGGTGAAAGTAGAAGAGGCAATTCTGATTGGACACCCATGCCTGGTTAAGAATTACTGATGCAAAAAAGAATTACTGATGCCTTCATCTCATTTGTTCCTTTATGCATTAAGTGAAAACTTTGTAAGTACTACCTTGAGGTAGGCACTGTGCCATATAAACTAAATCACTATTTTCTATTTCCCATTAAATCTTATTAGGTCTATAGTTAGAATTCTAAGTTGAGTACCCACAGTAACCCAGCAGATTCATTGCCTTGCCAACAAAACCAAAATTCCTGAAACTTGACACAATCTATAAACTGATCACTATGGATCTTCTCATAGGTCAAGCAGTCACTTATTCACGCAGAAAAAATTAAATCCCTCTAACACAGACATCCTCTCTTCTTCCTGAGAACTTAAATTTCATAAAATCTCCAGAGTGGAAGTCCACAACTCCCACCACCTAAAAAAAAAAAAAAAAAAAAAAGGAGAGGGACCAGAGGACATCTCTCTGGGTCTGGTATTCATGTCACCTGGGGCCTCCTACAGGAGCTGCTGCTGGCCCAAGTCTCGCCCCTTCGACAGCTCTAACTCTGAACGGCTCCTAGCCCAGGTATTCTGCTTTTCCAGGCCTCCGAGGCTGTGCAGAACATATAAGCATCTGCAGTGTCAACCACTTTAGAAAAACATAAGAAAAGAAAGAAAGAAAGAAAAAGAAAAACATAATGCCAGAACCAAATTTGACCACTGCAGTCCTTGTTATCCAAGAATCACTGTCTCCATAAAATAGCACCCCCCCCCCCCCCGCAAACAAGTGATAGTCCCTCAACCCCAGTACATATTGCTAAGTTACAATGCCATCACCAGCCACAGAGAGGGCAAGGATTCAGCGCCATCTGGGGTTACAGGTAAGAAGGAGCCTCAGAAAGAGCCAAAGGACAAACCTGGCTTCCTTCCATTGTCACTATTTCAAGGAAGTTTGTATCAGTTTCTGCAGTCCTGCATATGTGAATTTAAAACTCGAGGAAATCCAGATGCCTGGTCTAAAGGAGTCTCATTCTTGTGTATAAAATAACTTTCAGTTTAACCTATCACTGAAGCTTCTCTCTTCTTTGAAGCTTAAATAACAGGTGGGAGGAAGAAGAGCCCTGAGTAGTTCCAATAATCAAAAGCATGTACAGTGATTTCAGTAAGTTATAAGGAAGAACTTCCTGAACCACAAGGCAGCTAAAGAAAGAAAGATTTTTAATAATGATGGATATGGATTTCTCATATGGAGGTTAATACTCCTGAAGGGTTTGAGTTAAAACCTATTCCAAAGTAGAGGGATGCTTTCTAGAACTATCGAGAGCAAATTACCAAAAAGGAATGGGATAGAATACAACAGAAAAATGCAATTGATACAATAGGAAAAGACAGGCTGGAAACATAAATATAAAGGACAAAGACCTGAGAGTTTAGTCCCGGCCCCTAGATCTTTAAACAGGCATCTTTAGAGCAACTTCTCCCATAGTGTTAGGGGCTTTAAAATTCTGCCAATCTTCAACAGCTGAAAGTGCTACCAATAAAGCCAAACTCAATATGTTTTAATGTGAAGATAGTCTTTTCAAAGTGCCTTTCTACTGCATTTATCTTTATGCCTTAAAAACAATCACTTTTACACTTTTACTCACTCTCTGCCCACATCCCCACCCTGCCCCAAATCACAGGAGCATCTGTAACACAGGCATCCGAAAGCTTCCAGATGTTACGAAGATCTTCTCCTCTGAATTTAATTTCATTCTGTAAGTACCAGGCTGATTGCTATGCGCAACAGTTTCCTATTTGCAGCTAAAATTTGGAAAGTAAATATTTCTCATTTTATTCCTCCAGGGAAATTTGTGATAACTTACACATAACCACCATACCAGGAAATGCTTTTCAAGGGATGAGTAACGAATCCATAACACTGTGAGTAAACTCCCAGATTCACGTTCTGCCATTCAGGCTCCTGCTATTCTCGCTTCTAGCTTGAGGTGAGCTCTTTCTCATCTTTTACCATGTTCTTCATTCACTGGTAACGTTCTTTATGACCAAAAATGCTAACGGTGAGAGCAGTTGTGCAGGATTGCGGCTCGGTCATGTGTTCACACAACCACCAACCGAAGCATTCTGTTTAAAATTAATCAGACAGACCCTGCGGATTGACAGTGACCAAATTACCAACTAAGGAAATTGTTCACTGCATCAGTGGAACGCTTTGAAGCTGGGAAGAGACAGCCAGAAGGGAAATGGCTGCCCTGGTTCAAAGAGCACAGAAATTTCAAGTTTCAAATGAAAAGTTTGGAAAGATACTCTCTAAGTAGGTAGGACAGTTGATCGATAGAGCCTGCATTCACTCGTTTACTCTCTCTCTCTGACTTTTTACTTTGCTTCTGAAGAGCATGATCTACACCCATTCCCTACATCCCCTAATACCTGAAAATAGTGTCTTTTTATTTGACAGTCCCTCATCAGGTTACCAGGTTCACAGATCCTACCCCTTTTATGCTCTTTCCTAAGGCCTTGCTGTTCAAAGTGTGGTCCATAGACCAGCATCTACTGCATCTTCTAAGAGCTGATTAGATATGCAGACTCTCAGGACTCAGATCTACTGACTTGAAATCTGCAAGTTCCCAAGTGATTCATATGCACATGAAGTTCACAGGGCAGTGTACTAAGATAACCCGACCCATTCTCTTCACTGTTCTTCTGCCTGACTTCCTTCCCTCTGGGGTCCCTGCTGTCTGCACATGGGGAACCCACCTTTGCCCCACCATTCGGAAGGAGTGTTCTGGGCACCATGAACTTCTGGGCACTTATATCCAAAATCCAGTGACCCATACCCAATTCTCTTCCTCACATCCATCTCCCTCTCACTCTTTTGCTTTGGTTACAGCCAAGGCAGGGTTATAATGAGTCAATAAATGAGCTTGCCCTTAAAGAAAGAGAAAGCATGCGTTAGATGACCCCAAATGAGGAGGTAGTTGTAAAGCAAGAGAAGAGACCACAGGAGAGGACTTTTTTTTTATATCATGGATTTTAAACATTGGTATCAATGTACATTGCATTTGAATAGTACTTTTTTACTTTGTGTAGGTATTATTTCACACATTTAATTGTCATGTTACAAAGCTATTGCCCATGCAGACCCAGCTCAGAGTATTGCAATCAAGGGAATACAGAGCAACAACCAAAATAAAAATTTCTTTTTCAAGATAAATTCTTTACTTGCAGCTCTTAAACACAAGGAAAGAGACAGGAGATCCTAGAAAATATTCTCTGCCCCTCTACTTCCCTCACACACTAAAGCTCTTCCAGCTCTATAAAGTATTTCCAACTTATCATTGCTTGTATCTAGAACTACTCATTTATCACATCCCCTGTCAGAGACAGAGCAGACTGCATGGGGAGGTACCACATACCTTGGGATTGGAGTCTTCCTCTGACTCTAGTGAGAACACAGAAGACATATGATCCATGTCTTTAAGGAGCTCAGAATCTCAATTATGAGGAAATGGAGAAGTTATGGGGGCAAACATGAAACAATGAAAGAATAATACAAACCAGTAGATATTCACTGTTAGAGTTTGTGTTATGCAGAAATGAGAAGTCTTGGAGAAGTCCTCTTGGGCTGGAGAGTCAAAGAAGGCTGCATGGTAGAGCTGAAACTTGACTTAGACCTTGTACTATCACTAACATTGTATGGGCAAATCTGATAATAGCAGTGATATTTATACAGCACTTAGTAAATACCTGCACTGTTTTTAAGTACTTTTAAAAACTTGTTTACATATCACAGCAACCCTATGAGGTAGGGACTATCAGCTCCATTTTTAGAGGAGGAAACCAAGGCCCTACAAGTTTAAATAATTTGCCCAGGGTCAAAATTTTAGACTCCATCGGCTCCAGAATCACAGTCTTAACTGTTATGTGGTACCACCTACCAAAAGAAGTGGAGCAAGTAGTCTAAGTGAAGGGACATCATGAGCAAAAGCATGGCTGTGGGAAAAAGGACAATGAGATATGTCTTACATATGGATGAGTACACACCCAGCTTAAGAAACAGGAAATAGGTTTAAATAAAAATGGCAGGGTGTAGGGGACATTGGATTGCTGAGTCTTGAATGCTGGGTAAAGGACTAAAAGCTTAGAAGTAACTCTGACAAAATTATTAAGAAGAAACCACCCAATAGAGTAGCCTTTATTCAAAGATCACAAATATCTAATACTTCCTTTGATTTTGACTTGAATCTAAAAATAATCAGGACCCAAATGGTACTCATCCCTGGTAAATGTACAGCCATAAGAATGAAGTAGAAATGGTATGAATGAAAGGACAGAAGATGTGGAGAACAATCAATAAGAAAACAAATGTTGGGATGACCTACAGAGTTCTGTGAGCTCCCAAGATTGGACCACCTCACCAAACTCAAGGAACAACCAAAGATTCCTTTCACACATCACATTTTAGCATATGCACATGAGAGCTGCACAGTATTTTTATTATGGGGCCATTAACTTATGTTAGTTATGATTTCAAGAAGAATAGTGCCTACCAGCAGGGCATAATTGCCCCACCTCTGAAGTTAATGAGGAATGTAGATTCATCTCTCCTAGTGGGCCCAGGGGGCATTGTACTTCCATCCCCCTCCTCACTCTCAGCCCTCCAAGACTAGAAGGGGAGTGATTAGTCATTTGCTTGGCACTTGTTCTCAGCTGAATGGGCCCTTCTGTAAGTGAAGGATCCTGTGGAGCACCGTGTTGGAAAAAGGGTATTACACTTAAAGAGGAAAGCCTTATTTTCTCAGCTATAAAGTTCAACTCCCTAATTAGAAAATAATGAAAGCAGGCCTTCTCTCTTCATTATTAGTAGTATTTGAGATTTTGCTATTTGTGGAACCTTTCCTGCCCTCCCCCCACCCCAAATCTTTACCAACTGTGAGCTCATTTAATGAAAACAAAATACTTCACTTGATGCTGGAGAAGCTCAGTGGGGTTAATGCTAAAACTATGCATTATACTCTTATGTCCCTTTATAGCCACTTTGGCTTTTCATTAAATCTCCTCAAGAGGACACCTGGAAATGTACCCCCTGAGTGAGCAGGATTTGGCTGTACCACCTTTAAAATATTCTAGATGACTTGTCATACCAGTCTCAAAAAAGAGACAACTTTGATTCACGTCTGAATTCCACAAAGAAAAGTGAAGGTCATGGCAACTAATTCTCAGAGAAAGAATGCCTGGCAAAGGATGGCAAGATTCCTGGTTGCCCCTGTGATGAGCCACGCCAAAGAGACTGCTGGGTGTTGAAACAGAAAGCCTGCGTTCTAGTCCTGGACCTGTGTCTAATGACCCTCAGTCAAGTTACACCATCCAGACATGGCTCTGTCTCTATGTATCCAATGGGATTATTAATACCTCCTTGTGCAAATTCAATCACATCGTGTCAACTACACAGCACCACCATGATTAAAAGCTCATATTCAGCAAGCCAGTTGTTATTAGACCATCCTGAAAACATCATGTCTTGTTATCTCTTTTTAAATATGTTTTATTCTAAAATTTTCAGTGGATAAGTAGAGTTGCTTTCCATTTTTCTTTCCAGTAACAGCCCTATACATCTTACCTAGATTTATCGACTATTAGCAGTTTGCAACACCCACCCCATCTCTATATATGTAAATATATACAATACATTTCCTTTTGGCCAAACCATCCAAAAGAAGTTTACAGATATTATGACACTTCATACCTCAAATACTTCAGTATGTATCTCCCCAAAACAGAGACACTGTACATAACTACACCATTACACCCCCCCAAAAAAACCATGACTTTAATGACATTGTCCAAACTACAGTCTGCATTCCAATGAAAATATCTTTTATAGAATTTTTTTCAACTCAGAATCCAATCAAAATTTTATGCATTGCACTTTCACTATTATGTCCCTTAGTCCTCCCAACCTCACCTCCTACCCCACCCACTAAGATCTTCTCCCCCACTTTCCTTTGTTCTCTATGACACCAATTCCTTGAAGAAGCCCAGGTCAGTTGTTTGGATTCATCTGACTATATTGTCAGGATTAGATTCAGGTCAACATTGCTGCAAGAACATTGCAAAGTGCATGTTGTGTCCCTTCCAGTGCATCAAACCAGAAGGCACAACATGCCATGCTCCTTAGCCATTTGGTTGAAGTATGACTGCCAGACATCTTCATTGTAAGGGCATATTTTTCCCTTTGTCATTAACAATAAACCATAGTGGGACACGGTGAGTTGGTACAACTAGCCCATTGGCCAACAATTCATCTAATGGTTCCATTTGGTTTTTATGCAGGTAGTTACAAAGCAGAAGTTTTAAATTTCATCATTTTTCTACACTTATTACCAGCGCTCTTCTGTTAAAAAATAAAAAAAAGAATCCTCTCCTTTTCTCTCGATCTCTTTTTTAAATATCACTATAGAAGTAGATTTTTCAAAAATTTTATTGACTGTATTATAATCCATTGCTGTCATCATTCTTTTGGATGCCTGTCATCTATTTGTTATTACCTATGGTGAAGTCATATAAGATGACATGAACTTGGCTGAGAGAAACATAACAACTCAGGGCTGCTGAAAGGAACGAGGTATGCCCACATCAGAGAGAGGATTCCCATGCCATTGAGACTGTGAGCCCCACAGAAATAGGGGAATTCTGATGAACATTCAAAACTAAGATCATGGCAGCACATAGAGATCAGCCTGGTGACAGTGACTGGTCACGAGTTATCCATACAACCATGGCCAGCGTGTGCACTCAAGAGGGGTCTTCATACACTTCATACACAGAATATTAAAAAATATCCTGCAAAATACCACAGGGAGAAGAAAGTGATGAATTTAGGATCCCTGTTCTTTAGGTAGGTATCGGTATAGTCATTTGATAAATATTTGCTTATAGATATATCACCATAGGGCATATTCTCTAAAATAGAAACCCTGAGGCCATTCTTTGAGACCCTGCAGATCTGCAGACACAAATTAAGCTTTTGTCTTTAAAATCGTCCAAAAACTAGGTGGTTACAAAATCCAAAAGGGAACCACAGAAGACCATCTAATACTGTTAATATAACCCCAGAAATGCTTTTAGAGCCCCGGGAATATTTGGAGTTTGTTTCAAGGCGGCATTCAGAGTGAGAGCATCATCTGTGATTAAGTTCTAAAGCCTGAACTTTATTTTGAATAAAAAGGTGACATTCTCTGGTTTTGAATCACAATTACTGACATTTGAATAGAGAACATAGACAATGCTTTAAAATAAGGTGCAGCTATTGTAATACAGGAAAGGGGGAAAATTTCTGTGCTTGTGACAGCATCCTCAAGGCAAAGGAAGCCATCCTCATTTAATTCTGACACCATGATGTTTTGGGGGAAAAAAGTTATCTTAAGTCACTCTCCAGATGTTTTAAGGGACATTTGAAAGCATGGAGTGGGCATGACAGCAGGAGGCCTCCCACTCACATTTGTAAGTTCTCCAAAGTAAGGAAGCCACTTGTTTTAATCAAAACAAAGCAACACATTCTATTGTGTACAACTGGTAAGAAAAGCTGAAGAGAAGCAGCTGAAAAGGAAACAGTGAGCCCATTCTTTAGAAAGTCAAGACAAGCAGGACCCAGACTATTTGGAAAAAAAAAAAAAAAAAAACACAAAAAAACCAAGAACAAAAACCTGAAAAATGTCCCAGTACAAGCATGTTCAATGATGCTTACACAGACCAAAGATGTTTGAGGGCCTATGGAAAGTGAGTACTTGTGAAGCAGCCAGGCCACCGAACTGACATGCTCCACCAAGAACAGGAAGGCCCCCTAGCCCAGCGGACCACAGTTCAATTAAAAGGACTGCTGCATTTCATGGAAATCCTGTCCAGAGCATGGCAAGGGAAACCCTTTCCCTCTATTCTGGTCAGAAAGACAGAGCTGCTACTACTACTATTACTACTAATAATAATAATGGCAACACATTAAGCATTTATGGTGTTCCAGGACTTATTTCTAAGTGCTTAACATATGTTTAGCATCTTAATCACCCAACAGCCTTCTGAGGTCAGTACTATTATTACCATCCCTATTTTCAAATTAGGAAATTAAGACACAAAGAGGTTAAGTAACAACCTGAAGTAATTCAGTGAATAAGTAGTGAGCGGCTGCGTTGAAGACTTGCAAATTTAACCACAAAGCTGCACTTAGAGCAATGGCATTGTAAGCCCCACTGGTGTGGGGGGGGTATAAAATCCTAATATGCATCAAAACTAGGATCAGGACAGCATGTAAGGATGATGGGGCATGGGAATCCAGACAACTGCTGGCAGCTTTGCTTTGCTCAAAACAGAGTAGGAGCTACTCTATCTTAATTCACTATACATGTAGCTCCATCACTTACAAGGCAGGGAAAGCAGTAAGGGAACCAGACTCTGGACTCCGTTCTGTGCAGCAGACCATCTGCTTTGCATATGGAAGCAATGAGAGCTATATCATCCAATGCTGTACCCCAGGGCAAAGGGCCCCACAGTGGCATGCCCACCTTCACTGGGAGGGCTTGTTACGAAAGTACATATCCCTGAACACCACTACCACATTCTGATGCTGTAGCTTTGCAGGGCACCTGCTTAGGGGGTCTGAGTCTGCATTTCCAGCAAGCAGCTCCAGTTGATTCTGAGTCAGTGGATGAAGGGGAATGTTTTAACAAACACTGGCCGAGACTCTAAGAAATCCACTTTCAAAGAAGTTCAGAGAAAAGTCCAATACAATTTCTTCATCTACAAGAGATTGTTATAAAGGAATTCAAACCCCCAAATGATAAGGGACAGCCAAAGAATCATAGTCTAAGTGTAAAATTAAAAAAAGAATTCTTTCTTTGTGCTGGTAAGGAGGCAAGGAAGGTTGTGCGTAACTACACAAGACAGGGGAGATAACCCAAGTCACTTTACCCTCAAATCCTAGAAAACTACTGAAAAATGGCACCCAAGAATCCATTACAGAATATAGTTAAGAGCTCACAGGTGAAGTTGTAAATTCAAAATTCCAGAAGAAAGCACAGAAGAGCAGGAGAAGCCAGAGTAGCCTGTTCCTCACATGGAAGGGCAAGGCTGGGCTCCTGCCAAGTAGCAAGCATCATGAGAGACCCCAGGGTTTTACAAAATGAGGTTGCTCTGAACTCAAATTAATAAGGAGGCTTTATAAATTATTTTGTAATCTTCACTTTCTGAATGCCAGTGTTCAAATATCATGCTTCAACCCTGAGTCCTCCTTATTTATATGCTGGTTTGTCTCAGGTGTGCTGACCGCCCCACCGCCCCACACACACACACACTACACAGACACACACACACACACACCCCACAAGACGCACTTCCATGCTTATTTTATTTAACAGAGGCTAGAGAATGATTGTAGACAACAGCCACGGGGAACAGGAACAGCTGGGGAAGGTGTCTAAACTCTTTCTTAAGTCACAGCCACCAGCCCATTCCTCCGTGGCCATGCCACTATCAGCAATTCTGTAAAGGGGAGCTAGGGTCTTGCCAGATGGTAGAGCTTAATTTTATGTTATACCATAACCCTTTCTCGCTTGAATATTGCATCCTGGTTCTTGAAGAACTTACACAAGTACTTCTAAGACTGTGACTTTCAAACTTGCTTGGTTGACTGTGATTTATAGTAAGAAATTCATCTTACATATACCTATTTGTTCATCCAATTCACTTAACATATATTTACTGTAATCCTCCCAAGCACCAGGCACTTGGATGTAGGGGATTCTGTAAGAAACGGAACAGTGTGAAATCCTTGATCTCCTGAAGCTTACATTCTGCAGGGGAAGGCAGGTGACGGACAAGTATGATAGGTCAGATGTTGATAAAGCCACTGAGGAAACACAAATCCATGAGGGGGGGATGGGAATGTGGAATGCTGAGGGAAGTGAGTTTAAATGGGCAGCCAGGAAAGGCCGCATCAAGAACACGACATCAAGCACCGCCCTGAAGCAGGGCCATGTGGATATCTCAGGGAAGAAAAGTGAAAACAACCAGTGAAACTGATATGCTGGAAGTAGCCCAAGACAAAGTGTTCTGGTCCCACTTCTGCCTATGGTGGGCTTTAGACAAGTCACTTTCCTTTCTGAGCCTCTTCCCTTCTTTGTAAAATGAAGGTGTGCCACTTGATCCTCCCCAAGCTCATTCCTGGCTCCAACATTTCCCAACATCTGTCCTGAGGAGCAGGACATGTCTTATTCTAGGCGGGTACGTGTGTGTATGTGTATATATATATTTATGTACATGACAGAAAAATGGTGGAACAAAATTCCATAAATAGTACTACCCTGATTACAGGCAATACACTCCAATATTTTCCATTTTTGTTCTATTCTGTTCTATTTCATTTTGCTAAATGGTGACTGCACCCAACTAAACTGATTTAACTATCCACTAATTGGTCTTATAGAACCGTTTACAGGCTTTGAAATCTTCTTGGTTATGGAGCCAAATACAGCATCAGCAAAAACACATACTCCTCCAAGGAAAAGAAGAGCTAACTCAGGCCTGGGGCCTTCCTCTGCCCCCCAACTTTAAAGCTGCCCAGAAAGCCCAAATGCCCACACGCATGGAGAAGCAGAGGCAAGACTTGAGTGTCAGTCAGATGGCTCTGGTCACTAACTCTGCTTCTACCCCTCCATTCTTTAACCTTGAGCAAACTACACAACAGCACTGAGACTTAGATTTCTGATCGGAATAATGGAAATGACGAGGTTTATTTCACAACATACATGTAGAATGACTGATCAAGTATCTGGCACTTAATTAACACTAAATAAAACAAACAAACTGGTGATGATGCCACTGGTGGAAGTGAAGCCAAACGAGAGCAGAAAGGGGGGGAATAAAAACAGCTCCATCTCACCAGCTCCTTAGAATGCCAGTAATTATCTTAGTAATAAGTGTCACAGAAGGAAAAATGTGTGATTCCAAAATGTGCTTCTTTCACTGCTAAATCCTCTCTCCTCTCACTTCAGCAAACTATATGGAAATGGATTTGAAGAAATACAAAGTCATGCCTTCAACGGGACAACGCTGATTTCCCTGTAAGTATGTGCTTATTTCCCCAGCTCATGAATAAAAATGAAATATTACTCTAGCTACCAGATCACATTCAATCTTCAGCAACTAACTCAGGACAAAAATAAACTTTCAAGTGGCTAGTCCTCAGTGTTTCACTCATGTTACTAGGCAACTGGCTGGCTAGAAACCCCAGAGCACCCTGATTTCAAAGATAGATGCAGCCTGGAGACATTAAAGTTGACAGTTTGTTAAAATATTCAACACCCTACTTTAGTCTCATCTCTCAGCCTCACTCTCTAGCCCCCTCACTCAGGTTGATGGTCTGTTAGAAGCAGCACGATTTCAGTGAAGAAATTCTTCCCCCAGCCACACTGCAGAGAAATCAGGTAACCCCAATTACCAGCTTAATCAGCCACAACAAGCCCACTCGCAGTCCCATCCCCCTATTGCTAGGGGGGTTATAGAGCGCATTTTTCACAGGGTGAGGGGGGGCCTTGTGCTTTCACCATGTCCTACCCCAGTCCCCAGTGTTCATAGCCTTTAACTCAAGGAGAGCGTCCCTACCAACTGCTTCCTTCATTGTTCCGCAACTCTCTTTCCTTCTATGACTCCTTTTCTAAAAGAATGGCTTGTTCATTAAACCTGCTGGGCTGGGGCCGTTGGAACCATAACAGGTATAGAGTGAGATGACAATCACCCTACAGTTGAGTATAATAAAAACTAAGAGTGCCTGAAAAGCTCAAATGAAGCCAAAATTAAGGAAAACAAATGAAAAGGCTTTTATAATAAATTGTGTAAACAAGAGCCTATACCAAGGCTTCTCAGACTTTAACACACAGAATAACATGGAGACTATTAAAACACAGATTCCCAGGCCCCAGCCCCAGAGACTTTGCTTCAGTGAGTCTACGGTAGGGCTTGAAAATTTGTAATTATAACAAGCTCCCAGGAGATGCTGATGCTGCCAGTCTCAAGGTGAGTAGCACAAGCCTGTACAATATACTATTTAACTATACATATTAACCAAAGACTCTATTACATCAATATAATGCTACAGAGCTCTGTGGCAAAGAAAACAGATCTGGGAGTCACTGATTGGACTTCAAACTCCAATGCCAACATTTGTCAGCTTACCTTGAGTAAGTTATTTAACGTATCCCAGCCACAGTGTTCTCGGCCATAAAACAGAGCCACTAATGGGCTTGTTTTCAGGATAATCCCCCCAAAATGAAAAGGTCAGTTTTGAATCCTTGGTACTTAACACTGAGCCTCACACAGGGTATTTGCTTATTTATTACTTATTACCTTGCACATTTCATTAACTACAAATTAACGAATAAATGATTAAATAAGATTATATTTTTATGATCTTAGCCTGAGTCTGGCACATACCATATGCATAAGAAATGGTACCTTCCTATCATGGAGTAGATTTTCCTTTATTTTCTTGTTGACTTAAATTTAACGAAGAGTTCACTCTAGCCAATTGAATCTGTTTCTGCCAAAATCAAATCATATCCTCTCCTGGCACGGCACTTGCAGATGCCTCATACACTCAACAAGGGTTTGCCAAGCATCAGCTGTGTTTGGAGGAACATGCTAGATCAAGAGTGGAAATGAAGATGAATAAGCCCTGGTGTTTGCCCCATGGGAGCTTACAGCCTAGAAAGAAGCATTGCCAAATGGTATATAAACTGTAGTAACTAAAACAGAAGGCAAAGCATGATGCCTCCCCCGAGAGAAGTAAAGCCCCCTGGGATTTCAAAGGCAGAAGAGAACATAATTAGAGAAAGCCTCATGAGAGATGTAAACTTTGTGCTGGGTCTACGTCGGACAGGCAAAGAGAGAAGGAAAATGCATTCCAAGCAGAGGACAATAAAGAGAATGGCCCAGAGGAAGAAACATGTGTTCACAGAACAGCACACAGTACCTTTCAGAAAGTGCTAGGTGTGATTTAGGGACAAAGCAGGAACGGCCTCAGGTGCCACAGTAAAGAATTTGGACTCTCTCCTGTAGAAAAGGAGAAGCTGTTGAAAGTTCTGGGATGACAAGTGTGAGGGGCACTTAAAGAAGTTTCATCTGTTAGCAGAAAGGACAGAAGTTGGGGGTGAGGGGTACAGGGCTAGACACAGACACCGGCTCTCTGAATAGAGGGGGTGACTGAAGGCCTTTGTGGCTGACGTCACCTGGATGAGGGGGGAACTAAGAGAACTGAATATAAAATTGGGGGGACAACAAGAGAGGAGAAGAGCCAGAGCAAAAGCAAACAGAGTGGGAGGGACACTGGCAGAGAACATCTTTGGGAGGTCAGGAACAACAGGACTTTGGGGCAGAGGACCTTGGTCAGCAGTGTCCCAGCTACTTCAATGATGCCAAAGTGGGTGTGAACTTCAAAAAGTCTAACTAGTCAAGATTCTATATCTTCCACACCTCACTGTTACAGGAAAGAGGGCACCAAGAACACAAATCAGTTTGCCAAGAATACAAATCAATTTCATTCATTTATTCACACTGTAAACATTTATTAAGAATCGCCAAAATATTAGGCACCACGTTAGGAGCTGGGTCTGAGATGGCAGAGCGGAAAGAGTCCCTGCCCTCATGAATTTTTCTCTTCTAGCAGAAGACAGAGACAAAAAGACAAGTAAATAAATGAAGTCGTTGCAGATAAGGATATATCCTAAGAAGGAAATAACCCATTACTGAGATCTGCGAGTGTACAGGGGTTGCCTGACTTTAGGTTAGGTGCCCAGGGATAGCTTTGCCATGGACATGAAATTTGGGCTAAGCCTAGAGGATCACAAAGAGTCCGCCATGGCAATAGTTAGGGGAAGTATGTCACAGAAAAAGGAAGCAGGATGTGCAAAGAAAAGAAGTTGTAAGCTCCAGGAACTGACAGGAGGCCAGGGCGGCTGGAGGGTCATCATCAAGGGAAACAGGTATGAGACAAACCTGGAGATGGAACAGAGAAGAAGCAAATCATGCAGAACTCAGGGGCAATGGAAAAGTGTGAATTCTTTTCTACAGGCAAGGAGGCCCATTGAAGGATCGAGGCAGGGAGGGGAGGTAGGTTTTAAAACCACCAAGCAAAAGTTTCACGTTATACATTCAACCCAGTTTCTGATACCTTCCTCATAAACGGGCCTGTCCAAAGTTGTTCAGAATGATGATACCAACACCCTGCAAAGTTCTCGAACTTCCTATTTACTAAAGCAAGACGGGATGGAGAGAAGCAGCACCAGAAGTTTGCCCTCAGACACCTCCAGGGTTCTAAAATTCAGTCCCTACCATTCCCAGAGCACCCCACTTATGAACATTTTGGGTGGAGTTTGGGAGTTCTCCCACTGTGCTTCAAGAGGTTATCCTGCCTGTGCTTCTCATACCTGGGGGCTTGTGTCACTTGGGAGCATGAAAGTGACCCCTAGGAAAATGTGGTAGATAGATTTATTTTTAACTGAGTTACATAATGCAGAGTTATCAGTACACAGAAAAATCTGAGTTTTAATAAAACATGTGAAATGCTCTGTCATGAAACTTGAACAATTAATTTGACCTGGCTGACATGAGGATTATTTGCTCCCAGAGCCCCGTATCAATGATTTATGACCATAACAGAACATAATTAAAACAAACCAAATTAGCAAGAAGAGCCATGGAGGTTCAGAAAGGAAATTTTCTTTTGATTTAGATTTTAAATAGCAATTGACTCTGACAACCTCATCTCTTTGAAAGTGGAAATACACCCAGGGGATGGAACTGTATGAGACTGACGGGTGCCTTCTGATGGAAGGGCTGAGGGCTTCCAAGGAAAATGCTTAGTAGAAGTATGTGGAAAACAGTCACCCAGGGAGCGAGATGCAGGGGTTTTTGCCATTTTGAAATGGCAGGCGTGATGTGGAGACATGCGGAAAGACAATGAAGAAGCTGTAGAGCTATGAGGTGAGCCAGGATGCCTAAGCATCTGCAGGGGAGGGGACAGCGGGCGTCGGTCTATCTGTTTTGCTATGTAACACTGTAACAGTGATGCCAAAGAATCATGTCCCCGTGCTTGAAATCACCACACCAACAAGGAGGCATGTTCCAGAATGCTCTTTGAGGCACCACTCTTCTCTTGTAGAAAGAAAGAGCTTAAAAGAAGGCTGGTAAGCCTGAGCCCAGGGACTCCTCTCCCAGCTTGCTGATACACCCAGAGAGGGGCCTGGTCTTGGAGACATCAGCATCCAGGCCCAGACAGGAGGCTGCTGGGCAGAGCCAGGCTGAGCTAGCTGTTCCTGAGCAATTCATCCTGAACTTCTTGGAGCTCAAGGGAAGGGAAGCTGCAGGGAGCTCCTGTGGAGCAGCATTTGGTTATGCCATAGCCTGAATGACAGTGGCCCTCTACCCTTTTGCCTCCACAGCATGCATACACGATGGCAATCATATACCCAGCACAAGACCCCATGTGGGGTGCGCAAGGTGTGGGGCAATTTTCTACACAGGTTGTCCCTCCTCCCCTTTCCTACCCACAGAGAATGCATATCTGAGAGAAAAAGAGTACAGTTCACAGGATGAAAGGGGTATTATTGAATAGACCCTACTTCTTTTCAAGTAAAGCATTTATAAACTTCTGTATCTGACTCTTAGCCAACTCTGAGACGTTCAAGGTCAGGGTGGCTGAGCACAGGACACACAGCGGGCCGCATCTCTGCCCTTCAGCCTTGAACCCTGGAGCAGTGTTCTCATCCTTATGCACCTTTGTGGCTGCCAACTTTCCTAACTCCAGGCCAGAAGGGGGTGAGCACTTTAAGTTGCAGGACAACACATTCTACGGAGCGAGGGGGACACTTCAGGGGAAAGGTGGGGCAGGACACACACTCCAGCAACAGGACAATTTACCCCGCACCGGCATGTCTTTTTCCGCTTTCCCTATGGTCCCCCTTTCCCCTCCAGCACTGAGCACCACTCAGGCAGGCTGCTCCAACCGTGTGTCCGTGCAACTGTGACCAGTGACATGTGCAAGTGCACGCTCCACTAAGCACACTTTCTTCCTCACAGGGAGCTCAAGGAAAATGCACACCTAGAGAAGATGCACAATGGAGCCTTCCGGGGGGCCACAGGACCTAGCATCTTGTGAGTACAGCAGTGTTGCCTTCCCTCCCCACCAAGGCCTGCTGAGGGTGTCCAGCCACCCCATCCCCAGGCTGGTTTGTGGAGATTCAACCTCCATCTGTGAAAGGGCTGCCATTAACCAATAAGGCAAGCTAGGAGGGCTTATATGACACAAACTGTCTCCATTCTAGAGCCAGAAGTCTGAACCTGAGGTGGCACAGTCTCATTCCTCCCGAGGGCTGCGAAGGCGGGCTCTGTTCCAGGCCTCCCTCCTGGTTCCTGGGTGTGCCTTCCGGTTGTGACAGCATAACTCTTGCCTTCACATGGCTCTCTCTGTGTGGATCTGCCTGTCTCTGAACTACCCCCTTTTTATAAGGACGCCAGCCATACTGGATCTAGATCCATCCTAATGACCTCATTTTATCATGATTACCTCTGTGAAAACCTCGTGTCCAAATAAGGTCACATTCTGAGGTACTGAGGGCTGAGGACTTCCACATTTGAATTTGAGAAAGACAATTCAACCTCTAACACCAAGTATGCAGGGCTGCCTCACGCACTGGCAGATGGGTGGGTGACTGCCCACCTGGCATCCACTCTGGACATGCAAAGGCCAAAGATCTGACTTGCCCCTGGCATTTGTCTGGACAGAGCTGAGCTGCTATGTCAGGCTCCCTGAGGGTACAAGCCACAGAACAACTCTACTTCCAACCCCACCACAATTAACTTCTGGCTGTGTCTAGCTCCCAGCCCCCAATCTTATCAACCAACACCCCAACTATCTCTAGTTCCCAGTCCCCACTACTATCAACCCCTGCTGACTGTGTCTAGTTGCCAGCCCCCAGAGCTGTCATCTCTTCCTGTCTCTTATTTCCCAGACCCCATTCCTGTCAACCCCCAATTCAGTCTAGTTTCTAACCCCTCTACTGTCAACCCGGAACTGTATCTAGTCCTAGCCCCCACCACTATCAACCCTTGACTTCATCTACTCCCCAGCTCCTCCCAATATCCATTCTGACTCCACTTCTCAATTTCTGCAACCATCAACCCCTGATTCTGTTTACTTCCTAATGTCTACCACTAAAACTCCTCACCTTCTCAACTTCCTAACTTCTGCTGCTCTCAATCCTGACTCACTCTCTACTCTCCATTCAACCTCATGACTTTTGCATCTACTACCTCATGGCTCCTGCCCACTGTTTTCTCTGTTGTGTCTCAGCTTCTGCTCCCCTATGCCATGGATCCTTGTCTGTATGTCTCCTATTCAGAGACATATTCACCAGACTCACAATCATCCAGGTTGGAGAGACTCTGAAGTCTGGCTCTTAGAGCAAGCCAGCTACTGACCCAGCCACAGGACAGCCAGCCGAAGGGAGTTGCCTCTGGGTTAAAGTATATGATGAAGTTAGTGTGGTCCGAGACATCCTTCCTAATAGTTTTTGCCTGAAGAGCTGCTTGGTCCACTTGCTTAGAAATGACTGTGAGCAATAAAGATACCTGTACTGTCTTGTCCAGAACAGTCAGACCACACCCAGTCTTATTTCACAAGCAGCTGTTCTCATTACACCCTTAGGGAGTAAGAGGTGTCTAGAAGTGTTCCTTCCACCCACAACCCAAAAATACATCTCCCACTGGTCTTCCACTGAGACTGAAAATATATTATCAGAGATTTACTCCTTTATAATGAGACATTGCCTTTCCTAGAGTTCTAATTTAAAGTCCTAAATATCCTAATTTAAAATCCTAAACGTTAAAATCCTAAAATAGCCCCCCAACAAAACACATACACACATACACACACACAGAAAAAAAATCCACCTGCAAAGAGTTGTGTGCTCTATCCCTAACATATCCAGGATAACTCCATAAAACAGGATGGGAACACGGGTTATGTCATTCAACAAGGACACAAAAGCAGCAGGAGTCTGAAGCCCTTGAGGTAAATTCTGCTGTCTTGACTATTCCACCAATGGCCTACACTAGCCATTGCTCCATGTTGTTAAGTTCATCTATCAGTCATCTCTTGATCTCCTTCCGTGTGCCAGGCACTAAGCATTGGGACAATTTGCTGAAGGGGACTACACTGCTGGAAAGTTCCATGGGGCATCAGCAGCAACCACTTAGGAGATGGGCAGTATTTTATTAAATTCTCCACTGACTCGTCTTCCTCCTTACTTTGAACTTGTTTGGATTTTTCTTGAATATTGCCTCAAGATTAGAAAAACCAATGAGTTTGGGACCTTGTTTACAAAACTGAAGCTTTCCATACAGTTCTGTTTGCTTGGCCAAGTGCTTGCTTGCATTGGACTGATGCATCCAGTTTGCCTTTAGAAAATGTGCTGTCTACCTCCCAGATAGATGACAGCTTATACCTAGAAGGAGTTACACTCAACCTTGAAAGGAATAACAGGGTGCATATGAGGAAAAAAATTGCAGCATGGGTTTTTTGTGTGGTTTTTTTCTTTTTTAATCTAAATCTTTTTTTTTTTTTTAAAGATTTTATTGTTATTTGTCAGAGAGAGAGAGGGAGAGAGAGCAAGCACAGGCAGACAGAATGGCAGGCAGAGGCAGAGGGAGAAGCAGGCTCCCTGATGAGCAAGGAGCCCGATGTGGGACTCGATCCCAGGACGCTGGGATCATGACCTGAGCCGAAGGCAGCTGCTTAACCAACTGAGCCACCCAGGCGTCCCTTTAATCTAAATCTTTATGAGAGTGACTGAATGGAGAATTAGGGAAAAGATGAGATGGAGAAAAGATTCCTCAGAACCTAGAACAATACTGTTGAGAGGAGGTTTCATCCCATGAATCAAATGTATAAAATATATAAACAAAAAGGCTTACTACATTCTATTTTTCAGGGATATTTCTTCCACCAAATTGCAAGCTTTGCCTAGCTATGGGCTGGAGTCCATCCAGACACTCATTGCCACATCATCCTATTCTCTAAAAAAACTGCCATCAAGGGATAAATTTGCCAACCTCCTGGATGCCACACTGACTTACTCGAGCCACTGCTGTGCTTTTAGAAATTTGCCAACAAAAGAGTAAGTAAAAAACAAAAGGTAGAGCCTGCCAAGATGTGGCAGAAGCAAATTTCAGAACAGTCAACTGGTCAACAGCTTCCTGCCTCTTCAATGCCTGCTCTAGATCAGCTCCAGAGCCATGGGGTCACTTTCAGAGAGACAAGAAGAAAATGAGCCATCCTGTTTCCTCCCGAAAACTAATTCCAAACAGTTGATTCACCTTGCAGCTATAAGACCTTTGTAGCCTATTCTGGGCTAACTGAGTTACAACCTTAAATTAGGCTGTAATTGCAGTTGCAAAATGGAGTACAAAACTAGCATCTTAAAGATTAGCTCTAATCCTTATCAGAGAGCATCATTTTTAAAGAAGGAGGGAAGTTGGCTCAAGAGAGTAAATTTTACCTAACATCTTAATCTTTAATAAAAAAAAAAAAAGGACACAAACTCTACAGAAGACTTTTTTTTTAACTCTACAGAAGACTTTTTTTTAAAAGCTATTTCTCTCCCAGCGAGAAGATCATCTTTCATTTCAGAACAGAATTCTAGCTCCCTAAGGAGTAGCTTAGTGTCAGAACAAAAAGGACATGAACTCCTGGCTGGTTTGTGTCCAGTGGGAGCATCTTACTGATTCCACTGATACAATACAATCCAGAAAGTAAGGACAGCATGTGCAGGATTTCATTCTTTCCTTAAAGATTATTTTTCAGACTTCTTTTTGAAATACATAGTATTACCTTTTTTACATCGCAAACCAGTACACATCACCTAGGTAAAAATACATTTTTACATGTGTATCATGGGATACACACATTATTTTTCTTGTCCATTTTACTCTATTTTATTTCACGTGTGTTCTGTTTTCAATACTAGTCTTGACGCACTCTTTTGTTTTCATGACACACTAATGGGATACAACTCACAGCTGGGAAAACATTTGCCCTGAAGGGTTATTATGCCGGTTAAGAAGATATTCTCAATTAATTAGATGAGGTGCTCAAAGAGTGATGCTAAGATGCTGCTATCTTTGTTTGGAATCAACCTGCTTATAATGAGTCAACGAACAAGTATTATTGTACATCTACTTTGTGCCTTGCAGAGGTGCAGGAAGCGCTATCTGAAGTTTTGAGGTAACCAAGAAGACAAAGCACTCAGAGAGCCATGCACCATTAGCTGAGCTTCAAAGAATGTTAATTGAACACTTACCATTTCCAAACTGTGCAAAAATATGAAGATACAAAGATAACTAAGAGCTCATCCCACCCTCCAAGAATCACAAACAGCTATATAGGGCAGCACACAAGAGACCAATGTTTAAGTACAATACAGCAAAGGTAATGGTAGAGCTAAGAACAGAATAGAATGCTCTGGGAGTCCTGAAGAAGAGTTTCTAAACAGCAACAGGACTTATGGAAGGCTTCCTAAAGGAGTGACTTCTGCTGAGCTTTAGAGAAGGGGTAGAGTTGGCTAGGCAAGTGTGGGTAAAACCATGCCAAGAAGACAAAGTAGCTCATGTGAAGGCACAAAGGCAAGAGACAGAAGATGGAAGTCCTTTGGAAAAACTGGAGCAAGGAGCCTTATGGGTACACAGAAGAAACAGGGAGAGGTGGGCTGTGATGGGCTCTGGGTGTCAGGCCTAGTTGTTCAGAGGATGGGGAACCACTGAAGAACTCAAAGCAAAATTACTCAGATTTGCTTTTGTAAAATAACACTCTGGCACCTCTGGAGGATGGCTTAGAGGTGAGCAAAGCTGGTGAGAGACCAAACTGAAGAACAATACAGACACTGGTTTATGATAAAGCTGATTCTGGACACCTCGACTTTTGAGGCAAAGAGGTCACATCCCTTCTGAATTTACTAGCATGTAAAAACAGTAGTTCAGGGGCTTTTTATTCCAGTAAATGACAAAGACTGCCTCTGGGTAAAAAAAGGAGGACAGGCTTATGAAGGTGTAGGCCAGTATCAAAGTAAGATGGGAATATAGTCACACAGAGGGTGTCTTGCTTGGAATTACAAGCTTTAACTGACTCCCCCTGTCTCCATAAAGCTTGAAACCTTGGATGCTAGTGAGGCCAGAGAGCCTGAAGCTGGGCCAGGGGAATATTGAAGCAAACTCTGAGCCACTCCTCTGCCCTGCAGGTGCTGGGCCTGGGTAACAAACACAGCTGCCTAGGCAGATGGCCTCAAAGACTTCCTTGGTATCTATGATTAAAATTGCAAAAAAGAGTAGATGGAACCCAATGCTATGAGCTGAAGGCAAAGAACAACCGCATTTCCTGTTAACTATAGGGTGGTTCATGCATAGTATCTCTAAGTGTCAGACATGGAGCCAGCATCAAACACACACACACACATGCATGCATGCACACATACTTTGATCCAAATTTGAGGACTTATAAGCCTGACCCAAAATAACAAGATGATTAATTTTTGAAAATGGGTCCAGTAGGTCAAATAGTTCTGCTATATTATCCACCTTTATATACAAAGTTTATATACAGAGTTATTTGTATAAGGAATTTATATACAAAGTTATTTGTAACAAGGAATTGTCTTGTTAATATTGGAGGAGAATATATAGAAATTTCTAGTCTTAATTGCCTTGTATCTCCTTCCTCCTTGGGAAGGTTGAGTTTCTCACCACCTTTTCTCTTTCCCTCTATTTCTTCATCCAGTTTTCTTTTGTGCCTCCCTTTGGTCTTATCTTAGGAATGTAAGTACAGGTCTCTTTTAATATCTTGAGACTTCTCACCTTTCCATTAGGCTAAACTTCTTGGAACAATGGAGGAGTAGGGAATACCTACACATATTTCTCCACATAAGGAAAAAAGGCAGAAAATTCACATCATAATGTCAAGTCCAGTATCTTCAAATCCTTACAAAACAGATTTCCCAGTTAGGATTCGAAGCCATGAATCCTGAATGGTTATTTGTTCATCAAGAGTAATGTGGTGAGGAGACTGGTAAGGAGCAAACCCTAATATACCACAAAGGTAGTTTTTAATAAGCAGTGAAAAACCCATGATGCAACCTGACGGATTTAAGCTTTTTCATCTCTAAAGCCCACACAAAACATTTAGCATTCAGGAGCATTTTATCTAAGCTGGAAGCACTCTAATGACAATTCTGAAGCCTTTACTCTCTCCCCAGGAAATGTTTCAGTTAGGACAATGGTGCAGAACATGAAATATAATAGGTAAAGAATTTGGATGAACAAAGCATAAATAGACATGATCATGTTTAGTTTAAAGACCAAAAGCTCAACTGCTTTTTTTTTTTTTTTTAAACCTCTTTTCTTTCAGGCAGAATTTTTCATTTTCCATTTTTGAAAACTTTTCCAAACAATGTGAAAGCACAGCAAGGAGACCAAATAATGAAACGCTGTAAGTATTTGCATGCAAAGAAACTCAGGAAGCCATGTCTCGTTCTATGTGCATCTTATTTTCAGTGCCAGTGGTTTTCTTCTGATAAAAGTCTTCACCGGGGGTGGGGGTGGGGGGGTGCAAAGCATTTTTTAGTAGATTTAAGATGGGAATTTTTCCTTTGCAAATGGCATCCAGCTGATCAGACATTTCTTTTAACTGGTTAAAAAAAAAAAAAACTCTTTAAAAAATGTATATACATTTTCATTCTACAGTTAAATGCTCCTCAGAAATTAAAATTTTATTTGCAGTTATCCTGAGGTCACTAAGGGCTTGTTTAAATGACAGCTTCATTTGTAGGAATTTTCACTAGTCAGTGGTCAAAAAGATTAACTGATTGCAGATCAGCTTCTAGAAGTAGCCACTTCCCTTCAAAAAGACTTAGGCCACCTTGACCACTATGCTCTGGAGCTTAAAATTATTCAACCTCAATGCTATCACTATCATACACTTCATGGGAGCTCCACTTCTATTCTAGAGACTGATTTTTTTTAACATTTTTCCTGGCTGCCTTGACATTTCACATACGTTCAAATATAAAAGAGCATGTCTCAAAAGATAATCCCAGTGTCCCTATGCCACATTTACTACAATTTATAAATCTTATTATTCTCCCATGTGTCCTTCAGGCTACAAAACCAGATGCCCTTCTAAGACACCTTGCCATTCTCCATTCTCTCTTTGTCTTTTTTTTCTTTTCTCTTGTTTTTTTTTTCCCCATCAATCTGCAAGTTACATAGAAGCAGCAGGGTGGTATGATGGAAGGACCCTGGGTATTGGGGCTTCACAGAGTTGGACATGAATCCTTGGCAGTAATGTTCTGTAACACTGGGTATCCCTGGACAATACTTACCTTTTTTGAGACATTTTTCCTCATCTGTAAGGGGCAGCAGGAATATCATTTGGCTTTCAGAACCATGAGAGTGAAGAGAGTTGTTAAAGAATCTGACAGCATCTGGGGTACATTAGAAATATCATACTCTGTATCCTTCTTTTCTCTTTCATTTAGGCTGACCCCAAGTATATTCCAGTATTCCTTTTCCTCATCATTCCTGCTCCTCTTGATATTCTGTCAGTCACCTTCCCTGTAACTCTTTTGTAACCTATGGCTTTTTGCCTCATCAACAGGAAACACTTTTGGCTATTGCCAACGATAGCATCAAGGAGTAGTTTGTGGGGACAGGAGACTTTAGCCAACTCTCAATAATCCTCATCAACCCTGCCACAAGCCTTCCCAAATAAGGCTACAATCTTGAATTTGCTATGCTAACACTGGTTTAAAACAAATCCCCTAATTTCCAGTATCCCCAAAACTACATGAAATTAGTACATAATCTAGCTAAAAAGAATGTGCTCCCTGTGAAATCCCCTTCCCCTCTTCCCACTACCTTGCTATTCCTAAATCCCTGGAATTTAGAAATTCTACAGCTCACCTACTCTCACCAAAATATCAGTGTCCTTGCTGTTACAGCTGGCCCCATCATTCTCCAACAGGCCCTATCTTTCCACCTGTCTTTGTTCATTGTGGCTGAAGCAGCCTCTCCTTCCTCTGACTCAGTGTTGTAGGCCGATAGTCCATTCATATCCTTCTGTACTAAAGACAACTCCCTGCTGGGTTTTGTCAATAGCATGCTGCTGCCCTCAGGAGCCATCCCAAGACACAAATGTAAGTAGCTGCAGGTCTAAAGACAAATCATGAAGGAGAAAAACTGCTAGACATGTGCTCAGTAGGGTAAAAAAAAAAAAAAGAAAAGGCAAAGGACCAGAGAAGTGAGAGAGGGAACATGTTTGACCTCTTATTGACACAAATTTATTCAAAAGTCATGGCAGAATTTTTAGAAGCTTTGAATTAGTGTTTCTGACATTGTTTTATTAGTAGCAGCTGAAATGGTTTTTTTTAAGATTATATTTATTAATTTGAGTGAGAGAGAGTGAGCAAGCATGAGCACAGGGTAAAGGCAGAAGGAAAAGGAGAAGCAGACTCCCCGCAGAGCAGGCGGCCACCTGTAGGGCTGGATCCCAGGATTCTGGGATCCTGACCTGAACCAAAGGCAGATGCTTAACTAACTGAACCACCCAAGTGCCCTTGAAGAAAAAGTTTTGTTTTGTTTTTTTAAAGATTTTATTTATTTATTTGACAAACAGAGATCACAAGCAGGCAGAGAGGCAGGCAGAGATAGGGAGGGGGAAGCAGGCTCCCCACTGAGCAGAGAACCCCATGCGGGGCTCCATCCCAGGACCCTGAGGTCATGACCTGAGCCAAAGACAGAGGCTTAACCCACTGAGCCCTCCCAGGCGCCCCTGAAGTAGTTTTGATAAGGGGAAAGGAGCAAGGGAAATTAAGGTAGCAACAGTTGGAAAGTTTCCATCTGGCTTAATAAAGGCTATTATTTCATAGGAATCATCCAGGAAGCTTATTTAAAACACAAATTCCTGGGGTTTGTCCCTCAAGAATTTGATTCAGGGTTTCAAGTAAAACCAGGAACCTGTATTTTAACAAACACCCTGGTGATTCTGACGGAAATAGTCCAAGGACTCCACTTTGAAAAGCACTGACTGAGAGCCACTGAAGTAGAGGAAAGGACCCTGCACTATGAATATGAAGACCTAGCACTGCCACTACAGCCTAGTGCTGGGGGACCTTAGGCTAATCACCCACCTCATTTAATCTTGGATTCCTCATCAGTAAAATGAGGGGTTCAGTGAGATGGTCTTTAAGGAGCTTTTAATGCAAAGAAATAATCTATTTTCTTTAATTGTTCTTTATAACCACCACATCCCTTCAAAGATTATAAAAAAAACAACAACAGGTAATTCTGTTAATGGGCATGAGATGAGGACAAACAAATGTACCTGTATTTAGTAATAAAACAGGGGAGGTTCCTCTGCAACCTTTTATGCAGAGCAGCAATCCTTCACAAGTTCCAAAATGGTTTCTAAGAATTTCTAGCACCATTTTGGGATCCCAGATCATAGATTTCTTTTTAATTCCTTTTTTAATCTGTGTTATTTCCCTTCAGTAATTGTATCATTCAAATATATCCTTTCATCTACTCACCGAATTAGGTTCGCACTTCCTTTTTTGGAACATGAGAAGCTAAGTTTTAAGAGCAGAGAAAAATACTCTTTGAATGGGTGAGGAACCCTAAGGTAAAATACGTATTAGTGATGGCTCTGGCAGGAAAATTATGGCCATTTCTCCAGCTCCCAAGATTATATAAGCAGACTGAGCAAAGAGAAAGTTTGTTGAACCTACATGCGTCTACTGTACACATTCGTTGTCCCTGTACCCTTTCACTTCCTTTCAGAGCCAGGATTACCCTGGTTTACTCATTCCGCAAGCATTGACTGAATGGATACTCTGAGCCAAAACTGTGTTAGGCACCAAGAGTTCAGAAATAAGTAAGACCTAGTAACCCCTGCCTTCAAAGCTATTAAAGAATAGCTTCACAGATTATTAAATCATCACACAACAGCAGTGCGGTTTGATGATTACAGTAGCCCTTAAGTGCAGCCATGGCAGGGAGAAGGGGTGATAAACTCCCTGGAGGTGTAGAATCAAGAAAGGCTTCATAGGAGGTTACCTTTAAGGATGAGGACGAACTCACCAGAAAGATGAGGAGAAGGGAAGAAGAAACAGCACATACAAAGACAGAGGCATGAAAGAGTAGATTCTGAGAGCCCTAAGTCATTTCATGTAACTGAAAGAAAAGATGCACAAGGGATCTACAAGAGATAATTGTAAGAATCCCTAACAGTCACTGAGCACTTAATATGTATCAGGCATTACTCTAAACATTCTATAAGTGTTAACGGAGTTAATCTTTAGCACAGCCCTAATGAGGGAAGTAGGATTCGTAGATCTATTTGGCAAATGAAGAGCTTGAGGCACTGAGATGGTAAGTAACTCTCCCACCCAGATTTACACAGCTTGTAAAGACTGGAACCCAGTCAGTCTGGCTCTGGAGCCCATGCTCTCAATTGTGCAGCGCTACTGCTTCTGGAGGAGGCAGAACCCAGATCATTTAGGACTTGGAGGCCATCACAAGGAGTCTGGATTTTATCCCATAGCCAATGAGAACCTAGTAAAAGTTTGAAAAGATTTGTATTTAAAAGACCATTCCAAAAGGAAGATACAGATGGACGGGGATGGGGCTAGAATTGGGGAAGGATATTGGGGGGAAACTAATGTAACTGTCCTGTAAGAGAGGATGAAAACCTGAACTCAATTAGTAGCAGTAGGTTTGGGAGGAAGGGAGAGGCAGAAGAGGGGCTGTTCCTTCACTAGAGATGGAGTTCCTCTTCAATCCACTTTCTGAATTTGACTCATATCCCTAAGGAGTATCTATTGTCCCTATTTCCCCAAGAGAGACATTTCTCCCCATTGTTCATATCTATATTTATTTTCTGCTAGATTTCTGGTAGTCCATTCCTTCTTTCCACTTCTCAGCAGAACTTTTTGTTTAGTTAGAGACCACTGTGCAAGCTAGTCTACCCGCGGCTGACCACCTTCAGCAGGGAGAACCTTCTAATCCCATTTGTGTTCTACCACAGACACTCGGCTTGATATCAGTTTGGCAAGTAAATGAAATAAATACCTAAGAAAATGCCAAGAAAGGATTCTTTTAGACATAGCAAGCATTTACTGTGTCTCTAAAATTGTGCCTCTAATACTGTGTCTCTAAATCATCCTCTGTAAACAGCTTCTTTAACTCTTTGCATCTATGACATATATGTGTATAAATTGTTTTTCATTCCCTTAAGGAAGTCCTATATCAATTCAGAGTTGTCAGATACAAATAAACCTAAGAATGAGGCTGTTGTGGCTTTGTTTCCTTTTGTTTCATAGGATTTAAAAAACACTAAGGAGGATTCTTCCATTTCTTTAATATACATTATCAAAGAATATCTCTTGAGTTTACATTGAGACAAAATATTCTTCTTACAGTTATTCTGCCATCTTTGCTGAGAGTGAACTGAGTGACTGGGATTATGACTATGGTTTCTGCTCACCCAAGACACTCCGATGTGCTCCTGAACCAGATGCTTTTAATCCCTGTGAAGATATTATGGGCTATGACTTCCTTAGGGTCCTGATTTGGCTGATTAATATCCTGGCCATCATGGGAAATGTGACTGTTCTCTTTGTACTCCTGACTAGTCGCTATAAACTGACAGTGCCCCGTTTTCTCATGTGCAATCTATCTTTTGCAGATTTTTGCATGGGGTTCTATCTGCTGCTCATTGCCTCAGTTGATTCCCAAACCAAAGGCCAGTATTATAACCATGCCATAGACTGGCAGACCGGGAGTGGGTGTAGTGCAGCTGGCTTTTTCACTGTATTTTCAAGTGAGCTTTCTGTCTACACCCTCACAGTTATCACACTAGAAAGATGGCACACCATCACCTATGCTCTTCAGCTGGACCAAAAGCTACGTTTAAGACATGCCATACCGATCATGCTTGGAGGATGGCTCTTTTCTACTCTAATTGCCACATTGCCCCTTGTGGGTGTCAGCAATTACATGAAGGTCAGCATTTGCCTCCCCATGGATGTGGAAACCACTCTCTCACAAGTCTACATATTAACCATTCTGATACTCAATGTGGTGGCCTTCACCATCATCTGTGCTTGCTACATTAAAATTTATTTTGCAGTTCAAAATCCAGAGCTGATGGCTACCAACAAAGATACAAAGATTGCTAAGAAAATGGCAGTCCTCATCTTCACTGATTTCACTTGCATGGCGCCAATCTCTTTTTTTGCCATCTCAGCTGCCTTCAAAGTGCCCCTTATCACAGTAACCAACTCTAAAGTTTTACTGGTTCTTTTTTATCCTGTCAATTCTTGTGCCAATCCATTTCTGTATGCGATTTTCACAAAGGCATTCCAAAGGGATTTCTTTCTGTTGCTGAGCAAATTTGGCTGCTGTAAACATCGGGTTGAACTATATAGAAGGAAGGATTTTGTGGCTTATACCTCCAACTGCAAAAATGGCTTCACTGGATCAAATAAGCCTTCTCAGTCCACCCTGAAGTTGTCTCCATTGCAGTGTCAATATACAACTGTCCCAGACAAGACTTGCTAATAAAGAGTGCTAACTGTTTTATCAGTAACCAAATTATCGTGTAGTGCTTAAAAATGTAAAAACTGATCTGTACTAGTAATTTTAACAAAGAGTTGGTTTCAGGAAATTATTTATTCTTAGGCACACTGGGAAAAAAAGAGATAATCTACTTAACTCAAAGTGTTGTCCATGATTGCCAGTGTAAAAATTATTTGTCATTGGTACATGATGACATAAAATACAGATGTTGAGAGTGTTCAGAAACATTTCTAGCAATTTTGACAGAGTAACTTAATGTCTTTGGAATCTAAAATTTTTTAAATGAGATGGTATTTTACGTATCTTTTGGTATTTTTTTCATTTCATCTTTGTAGTGATTTTTATTGCATTTTATAAAAATATTAGTCTATAACAGATTTGAAATTTAAAATAACTGGTCCTTTTCCTCAGATAGCTTGAAAACACCCTCCAGGAATGCACTGTCCAATCTGGTAGCCACTAGCCATATGCAGCTAAGTAAAAATTTAAATTAAAATTAAAATGTAGTTCTCCCATAAAACTTCTAGAAGAAAATACAGGCTGTAATTTATTTGACATCAGCCTTAGCAACATTTTTCTTTCTAGATAGTCTCCTCAGGCAAGGAAGGCAAAAGCAAAAGTAAACTATTGGGACTGTACCAAAATAAAAAGATTTTGCACAGCTAAGGAAACTATCAACAAAACAAAAAGGCAACCAACCTGGTAAACAGGAAAAGATCTATGCAAATGACATATCTGATAAGGCATTAATATCCAAATATACATAAAGAACTCATACAACTCAACACCAAAAAATCAAATAATCTGATTTTAAAATGGGCAAAGATGGCGCTGTTCCTTCTCTAGAGATGGAGTCCTTCTTCGATCCACTCTCAGAATAGACATTTTTTCAAAGAAGACCTACAAATGGCCAACGGACACGTGAAAAGATATTCAACATCACTCATCATCAGGAAAATGCAAATGAAAGCCACAATGAGATACCACCTTATGCCTGAGAGAATGGCAGGACTCAAAAAGACAAAAAATAACAAGTCTTGATAAGGATGTATAGAAAAGGGAACACTTATGCAGTGTTGGTGGGAATGGAAATTAGCGCAGTCACTATGGAAAACAGTATGGAGTTTCCTCAAAAAAATCAAAATAGAAATATTATACAACCCAATAATTCCACTTCTGGCTATTTATCCAGTATGACCCGTATGTTTACTGCAGCATTACTTACAAGAGCCAAGATATGGGAAGCAACCCAAGGGTCCATAGACAGAGGAATGGATAAAGAAGATTTGGAAAATATATACACATACATACACACACACACACACACACACACAGAAACACTACTCATCCATAAAAGAAAAGTGAAATCTTGCCATTCATGAATGGATGGACCTAGAGGGTGTAAGTGAAATAAGTCAGACAAAGAAAGAAATACTATATGATTTCACTTACATGTAGAACCTAAACACCAAAACAAACAAAAGAAACCTCCTCATAAATATAAAGTACAAATTGGTTGTTGCCAGAGGGGAGAAGAGTGGGAGGACAAACAAAACAGGTAAAGAGGAGTAAAAGGTACAAATTTCCAGTTGTAAAATAAATATGTCACAGGGATGAAAAGTACAACATAGAGAATATAGTCAATGATATTGTAATAACTTTGTATGGTGACAGATGGTAACTACACTCATTGTGGTAAGCATTTTGCAATAAACATAATTGTCAATCACTGTTTTATGCTTGAAACTAATATAGTATTATAGGGTCAACTATACTTCAATTATAAATTTAAAATTCTTTAAAAATATTAAAATACTCTGTGTGATACTACAATGGTAGATACATATACTTATCCAAATCCAAAGAATGTACACCAAGAGTGAGCTCTTACATAAACTACAGACTCTGAGGGGTCAATGTAGGTTCATCAGTCATAGTGTATATGCCACCCTGGTAGGGGATATTGATAATGGGGGAGGCTGTGTCTGGTGTGGCAGGGGGAGGAGGCATATGGGAAATCTCTGTACCTTCCACTTAATCTTGCTGTGAACCTTAAACCAGTTTGACAAAGTCTATTAAAATTAAAAATTTTGAAAGCAAAAAAAATTAGTAATTAAAAAATAAAGCAAGTTGCAGACATCAGTATTCATCAGCCCTAAACACTTCTAGCATGCTTTTCACTAACCAAGGCTCCGTATCTTACATTTGATGTAAGACTTACATGGACAAGTAAAATGGACAAATACTAAGCACACCATTTTAGTAAGTTTTGAGGAATGCGTACATCCATGGGACCCCAAACCTCTATGAAGACACAGAACACTATCACTCTCAAGAAATTCCCTCGTGCCCCTTCCTAGTTAACCCCTCACTCCCACTTGCCAAAGGTAACAATGGTTCTGATTTTTTCCCCCATGGATTAGTTTTGCCTGTTCTAGAGTTTCATATAAATAGAATCATACAGTATATACTCTTGTGTAAGGCTTCTCTGATTGAACAAATGTTTTTTCTATTCATCCAGGCTGTTGCTTATGTCATTGTTGTAGTTCATTCCATTTCATTGCTGAGTTGTAGAACTCTAACACTCTTTTCCATTCTCCTACTGATGGATGTCTGGGCTGTTTCCAGTTTTTAGCTCTCCTTTGACATTTTATTAAATAAACTATAGTCACAACTAGACTATGTATTTAATCTGCCTTCAACCTTTATGCCACTGTGCAAAGTGATTCAAAATAGCCTATAAAAGACTGTAAGCTTTATAAAGTATCTCTTCTCTGTAAGTTTTTCACATTTCTGACTTTTCTACTGTAGAACTAGTTATTTCTCTTTACTCAGATACAATCCTCTCTGGTAAGCTGTTCCGTTCTAGAAGTTGTCTCAGTGATGTGAGAGAATACTAATTAGTCATGTTGCTATACACATACACAATAAACTTTTTGAATGATTCATAAATTCCCAGAACCAAAACAACTAAGTAAGCAAAAAAGCAGAAAGCCAAATTAAAAAAGTAAAGTATATCTTTACAGAAAAACTGTTTAAATTATATCTTAAATATTGTTTGAGCCAAAGTATTTGTATACATCCTCTCAAAGTAAATATTGCGGCCTTTTCTACAAATACTGATTTTGGTAAGTTTCAACAGAGTTATAGTTTACTATCTCCCTCATCCTCCTATCCTTTCTCATTCACAAAGACCTACCAGTTGTTGCGTGTCTTTGAATGTCTTCTATATAAAGTCTTTATTTTGCATGCCTGCTGCCACACCCACACTTCAGGCCATTCCCCTTTATCACAGAAGTCTTATCGTATCCCCCTCATTTTTATTCATATCCAATCTTTACCATAGCTACACTCTCATACCCACTACTGACTGATCTTCCTAAAATCCTATTATATCCTATTACATATCTGCCAAAATCCTAAGCAGCTCATCTGTACCTATAAATTTAAGCTTTAGCTCCTAGACTAACATTCAAAGAGCTCCAGAATCCATCTTTAAATCTGCTCGCTTGGTCTCCTGCTGCTGTTCTCCAAGAAGCAAACTCTTCCACTTGCTCTTCCCTAGCCATGCCCCATGCATCTGGATTCTGGTGCCTGTGCCACTGTTACTGTCCAGAATACCTTCCTCCTTACCTGTCCTCCTCCTGCACCCTGCAAGACCCCAGCCACGGGTTTAACTTTGTTATAAGCTCTCCTAATCCACCTTCTTTCTAAGCCACTGAATTTAAGACACCTCCTTTACCTGAAATAAAGTGAGGCATAAGTAATAAATATGTGGCCCACAACAATTTCTCTAGACTTCTGCACTTGGCATCCTTATCATTCGTCTGTCTTTTACGCTACATGCTGGGTATTGTCCATATACATATACCTCTTATTTCACCTATTTTATAAATTTCTTTAGTAATAAACTCATTTCTTTTACTTGTTTCTCCCAATATATCTATCCTTGAGTCTTATACATGGTAGGTGATTAATAATCTTTCAGCTAATTCACTTTATTAACAAAAACATAAGACAAATTGTTATGAAGAAGTATTTTCCTCATGAGAGGGTCTCGTGTATTCTTAACCTGTGTAATCCTTCATACATAAATGACAAAAACATCAAATGCTCAGGAAATTTTATTTCTATCTTGTGAGTTTGTTTTTGTTTTACCATGTTCAATATTATCACTGGCAGTTTGCAAAATGACAAAGAAGGGTTAATCAGTTAAGAATCACTCATCTAAATTTACAAAATATTTTTAAAGGTACTTTGTCCTCTAACATTTGCTTTAAAGGGCCTGGTTTTAGTTTCCTCAAAAATGTATTAAGTCCACATGTAAATTAAGAATCTTTATGTCACAAAGATTTCAATAAGTGTATTCCTAATTGGAAATAATCTTTCCTTTAAAATGTGCAATATTTTTTATTAATATTGAATTCCTTCCTAAGCGTTATTACCATAGCCTTCCTATTTATAATTTAGCTTTCTAATTATAAATCACAAAGTTCCCATGTGGCATATTACAGTATATTTACATGAAAACGGCATAATATTAACCTAATAACAGGAGTCAAAAGAAAATCCCCATTAAATTCCCCTGCTTACCACCCCAATTAACTGTTGTATTCATTCTAAAGATTTTCATTTTCACATATAACTAATATTACTGAAACTGAGTGCCTCAGCCAGACTTGGAACCTCATTGCCCTGTAGAGTCTGAGCTGTACCGGTGATTAGTAACACATATTATAGCACATTGAATAAAATAGGTAAAGGAGGTATTCCAGGCAAGATCAGTCAATCCCTAAGAGACTGTACAAATTCAACAAGATCTTTCCCTTTTAGGGAGAGGTGGAAAGTATGTAAGAAAGCACAGTAGGATGCGAGCAGGAGAAAAAGTTTGAAATAGGAATAAGGATACATGAGACTTTCACAAATTTCATTTAACATAGCAAATTGTAACCTCTATAATAGAGACACTTTCTCTACCTATAAAAGGGCACAGGATGACGTTTGCCAAGGTACTGTATTTACAACCTACCTTATAGGATTTTGTTATAACATACAATAAGAAATGCTCAGCTTGGACATGATGAAGGGTTTCTGAAAGTAAAAGTAATACCATATCAAAGCCAAGTCTCAAACACCACTTATACGGTTTATAAAATAATTTTTTTCTTTTAAAATACACTAGTAAGATTAGTCTTGCGCTCTTTAGCACAAGATTAAAAATACTTTGACTATGAGTCATGACCCATCAGTAGGTAGTGAAATTAATTTAGTGGGTCAAGACCATCAATTCTTAATGCAACAGAACAGAATCAAATAGGAAATATAGGAGGCCATCCTGTGCTAGAGTTAAGCATGATTTTTTAAAACTTGTATATAACTTGTGTCATGTGTGTCTATGCACATGTACTGGTTGTTAATTTCTTAGTGTAAATTGTGACCAAAAAATTTTCAAAACTGCTGGTTTTGACAACTTTTCAGGAAGTAGAATTTTTTTCTGGCATTATTTGAAACTAATAAAAGGGCACCAGGTCCAAAATAATTTGGAGAATCTCTTAATTCTCTCTGCAGCCATCGCCAAAACTATCATTTACATCAGCATGCCAAGATTATTGTTGGCTTTGTTTTCTTTTGTGGTAAGCTTAGTTTTTAAATTGATTTTTTGCAGTTTTAAAAGATCAGGGGCATGAAGGCATGCAGAGACACAAATGGGACAAGTGTGACTTTTTTCTCTGATGATAAAAAATAAGAAGGACCACATAAATAAAGAGGACCAACATAGTAGTATTTGTGATATGCCATTTAAAAAATCACTGAAGCAAAGTGAGATTTTAAAATCCACAATGGAAAAGAGTAAATGAATTTTAGAAACAACTGTTATTGCATCTCCCAAACATTTGAATCAATACATTAAACCCCAGATCCCAAGTGAATGCACATTCTCAATAAATTCAGCCCTTAATTTGCTTAGGACAAATGCAGAATGAGTGGACAACACTGGGAGGGAGAAAGCAAGAACAACACTAGAATCTTCAGTCCTGGATGGGGGACATTTTAGGAAAGAACAAAACAAGTAAGTGCCGTCTTTTTGCCTTCCACATAGAAAAGATGGACATTTCACATGAAGGACAACATTCATTAAAGGGAAGTTTTGGAAGTTCTTAAAAAAACAAACAAGGATCTTGGACAGCAGGGGTCATAAGGAAAAGAATAATTACTCTGAGGATAAAGCAGGCATAGCTGGAGAATCTGGTTTGGAGAGCAGCACATTCACTAGTATTAACTGAATCCTCTTTCAGCTGCCTACTTTAGGCCAAAGACAGTACCCCACAAATGTTGTCCAAGGCCCAGAAAAGATTAATCCAGATTTTGAAAAGATTTACCAGTAGCTGAGTCCCTTGGGCAGGACAGGACAAGTACTGGAATAAATTAAATTCTCCAAATGGGGTTGCCTCTGAAAAATAAATGAGGAATTTGGGGAACCTGGCTGGCTCAGTCGGTAGAGCATGCAACTCTTGATCTCAGGGTCATGAGTTCAAGCCCCACATTGGGTATGGAGCCTACTTAATTTTTTTTTTAATTGTATAAAAAGAAACTATTAAATAAAAAAAAAAAAAAAAGAAATGAGGAATTTGCTCCGTGACCAGTCAAACCGAGCTATCTAATCCTTGGGGAGTTTTCTGAGACCATAAACCACTCATATCAGCACTGGATTTTCTATGAGAGTTACATCCTAGAAAACACCATTCAGGGCTGAAAGTAGGATCTTAGAGACCATGTATACTCTACCTGTTAAAAGAACCAGAATGATGGGGAAAATGTTCCCTTCATGAATTTGAATCTACTAAGGGAAAGAGTATTACAGAACAGCTCATTGGGATATTCATTAGTTTTTTGTTTGTTTGTTTTAAGATTTTATTTATTTATCTGACAGAGAGAGACACAGCAAGAGCGGGAACACAAGCAGGGGAAGTGGGAGAGGGAGAAGCAGGCTTCCTGCCGAGCCGGGAGCCCAATGTGGGGCTCGATCCCAGGACCCTGGGATTAGGACCTGAGCTGAAGGCAATCGCTTAACGACTGAGCCACCCAGGTGCCCCTATTCATTAGTTTTTATTGCTGCAGGAAAATGAGAGCTATTTGTGTTTTGCACTTTGTTTTCTCTCCCTGATTTTAAGAGTTATCTAGATCTTCCTGTGTCAAATGAGATTGCCTGGCCAAAACAGAAGGTTCCTGAAAAGAACATCTCTTCTTAACTTTTGCTTCAGAAAACCCTAATTCAGTGAGGGAATTCCCTGTGAGGGAAAATGAAAAGAGATGGTGTCTTTCAGAGAAAAGGAGTCTGCAAAGGGATTTTCCACTGTTAAGAAAAACAGAAAAAAAACTACAGATGGAGGAAAAACCCACCATAACTAAGAAGACAGAAGTCTCAAGTTTCAAGAAACAGAATGGAAACATAACCACTTCCTCACAATTCTCAGGAAGATAGCAGAATATGAAGAAGAATGGCCCAGTCACGTGCAAAGCCTAAAGAGGCTGATCCTTAGCTCCAGGGATCCTGGGCTCAGCACAGATTTCCATGTTCAAGTATAGTACAGTTTCAACAGACATCTGCTTCCAAGGGACCACTTGGGCTTGCACAGTCAGCATATCATTAGTTATCAGTGTAGACTGAAGACCTAGAGAAGCTTTCTTAAATATCCTTCTAATTACAAAACTCTCTAGGGTCTGTTGTAACATGGTTTGGGGAGAGATGGGAGGACACCAGCCCCAATCTAATAACTGATACCAACTTTATCATGAAAGGGAATTGGAGTCTGATTTAAATTTTACTTCAAGATGAAAGAAACGTGATATTTCTTCATGCTCCATTACATCTGATTCATTTATGCTTCATAATGCTACAGATAATGAGTGTTTTTTTTTAAAGAAACCCCATTAAAACAACAAATGAAAGAAATATAAAATTGTGTATTTGTATCTGCATCTGAATTATAGTTTTATTAAACTCCACACAGTGAACTTAAAAATTTGAGCAGCTCTGTACTGGGCTATATAAAAAATAAAAATAGGTTTCACAATATGTGATATAGTCCCACTGATGTTTATGGTGTATCGAGCTCTTAAGTTTTACCACTCTGCATCACCAATGGCTTTTGCAAATACATAATCTCTCCCTCCAAAACACATAACACCATCTTTCAAATAGAATTTCCATTTGTTCTTGCTTCGATGAATCTGGAGGGAGAAAAACAGTCTAAATTAATTAATTTTATAAGTTAAAGGATCATTTATAATTCTTTGCACATCACACGGGATTATTCTGACCCTAAATGGGAGTTCTTTAAAAATAAGACCTCCTCACATACTATACCTACACTTTCTCCCAATATACCTCTTTATTAGCACAGAGTGTTCAAGATGAACCCTCAAAAGTCTCACTTCGACTCCTTTTCCTTCTACTTCACAATACTTCAAAAAATATCAATAAAAAAAATAAAAATAAATAAAAATAAAAATAAGACCTCCTCAACATAGTTTATTCATTCATCCAGAAAATATATGAGTTCTTGTATGTCAGGTATTGTTTTAAGCACTGTAGATATATCAGTTTAAATATATATATATATGTCATATATATATATATTTTTTTACTTTTTAAAACCTGGAAAAATTCCTGACTCTGAATAGTTTACACTTTAGTAACCATGGAGGGAATAGAAACCTAATAAATATAACCTAATTATAAGGCATATTAAAAGGTCCTAAGTGCTATGAAAACTAGAGCAGGAAAAGGAAGATCACAAATACAGAGGTGGGTTATAATTTTAAATAAGAAAGTCAGTGTGAGCCTGACTTATGAGATAACATTTGAGCAAAGACTTAAGGAAGGTAAAGGATAAAGCCAGGAAGATATTAACCACAGAGAACATTCCAGGCAAAGGGAACAGAAGCACCAAAGTCCTGAGAAGGGAGGATACCTGGATTGTTCAAGAACAGCAAAGGGTTCAGTATGTCTACAACAGAATAAATAGAGAGGATGTAGTTAATATTATCAGGCATGAAAAAAAGTGGAATTTCATTTTGAATGAGAAATTTACAGTAAAGTACTGAGCAAGGTCAGAAGATCAGCTTATAATCTACAAGAATCTGCTGGCAGTTCCTTGGACTTAATAAGTCAGTCTAAATACAGATAAAATAAAAACTAGAAAATCCTACTACTCCAAGAGGTAAGAAATCATAAAATCATTATTACCTCTGGGTAAACCACAAGTGACTATTTAAAAACCTTAGATACGTATGATCTGAAATCAAGGGTAAAAATTAAACCCAGATGTTTATGGCAAACAGTCAAACCAAAGAAGGAAAACTGGTGACCAATATTCATATACATTCTGTGAAGCATAAGAAAATACAAATGATAAACCCCTATTTGTATGGGGGAAAGAAATCCTAATAATGGAAAATTTCTTCTAAGTTTGACTCCTAAATTTACACTTGGACATATCTTTAAAAGTCCCTGAAGAAAATACATACATACATACATACATATTAAAAAAAAAAAGTCCTTGAGAATATTCAGAATCCTAAACTCAGCATAGATGATAAAATCTGACCACTGGGGCCCCTGGGTGGCTCAGTTGGTTAGGCGACTGCCTTTGGCTTGGGTCATGATCCCAGGGTCCTGGGATCGAGCCCCACATCGGGCTCCTTGCTCAGTGGGGAGCCTGCTTCTCTCTCTCCCTCTACTGCTCTGCCTGCTTGTGCTCTCTCACTCTCTCTGCCAAATAAATAAATAAAATCTTTAAAAAAAAAAAATCTGACCATAACTAGGAGGAGAACAACAGTAACAGCAGCAAATCATCCTAGTAACTTTATTCTAGAAATAGTGCATAAACAGTACATTTATTCTAAAAATGCAACAATGGTTCAATATTGGGAATTTATTAATATAAAAACTGTATTACTAGACCTATGGAGATAAACCATATAATAATCTCCAATGATGTTGAAAAAGCATTAAGGAATTTAAGACTTTTGTTTAACTCAATAAGAATCAAAGACTGCATCACACACATGCACACACACACACACACACACACACACACCCCTACCTTAGCCTAAAAGCTGTCTTAGTGGTTAGTGGGGAACCCTAAAAGTATTCCCACCAAAATCAAGACATAGACAAGGTTTATTCAAGTTTTTATTCTAGAGATCCTAATACAATTAGGTAAGAGGAAAGTACAACTTGCACTGGATAATGCAAGTAAACAAGAAGAAAGAAGTGGAGGTATAGAAGTAGGAAAGGATAAATATTTACAGATGCAATGACTGCACATCGGAAAACTCTAAGAGAATCAAGTAAAAAATTACTAAATAAAGGGACACCTGGGTGGCTCAGTCAGTTGAACGTCCAGCTCTTCATTTTGGCTCAGGTTGTGATCTCACGAGTTGTGGGTTCGAGCCCACCTGCAAATCCACACTCAGCGTGGAGTCTGCTTGAGGTTCCCTCTGCCCCTTCCCACACTCACTTGTGAGCACTCGTGTTCTCTCTCAAATAAATAAATCTTTTAAAAATATTACCAAAAATAGGAGGAGTCAAGATGGCAGAGAAGTAGCAGGCTGAGACTACTTCAGGTGGTAGGAGATCAGCTAGATAGCTTATCTAAAGATTGCAAACACCTACAGATCCAACGGGAGATCGAAGAGAAGAAGAACAGCAATTCTAGAAACAGAAAATCAACCACTTTCTGAAAGGTAGGACTGGCAGAGAAGTGAATCCAAAGCGATGGGAAGATAGACCGCGGGGGGAGGGGCCGGCTCCCGGCAAGTGGCGGAGCAACGGAGCACAAAATCAGGACTTTTAAAAGTCTGTTCCGCTGAGGGACATCGCTCCAGAGGCTTAACCGGGGTGAAGCCCACACGGAGTCAGCATGGCCTCAGGTCCCACAGGGTCACAGAAGGATCGGGGGTGTCCGAGTGTCGCAGAGCTTGCAGGTATTAGAACGGGGAAGCCGGCTACAGAGACAGAACCAAGGAGTGAGCTCTCAGCTCGGGGTTACCTTGAACCGGTCGCAGGCTTGGTCAGCTCGGAGCGCGGCCAGAGGCCAGGGTGACGGGAGTAATTGGGCGCTGTTCTCTGAGGGTGCACTGAGGAGTGGGGCCCTGGGCTCTCGGCTCCTCCAGGCCAGAGACTGGGAGACCGCCATCTTCATTCCTGTCCTCCGGAACTCTACGGAAAGCACTCAAGGAACAAAAGCTCCCGAAAGCAAACCCGAGCAGATTACTCAGCCCAGCCCCTGGTAAGGGTGGTGCAATTCCGCTTGGGGCAAAGACACTTGAGAATCACTACAACAGGCCCCTCCCCCAGAAGATCAACAAGAAATCCAGCCAGGACCAAGTTCACCTACCAAGGAGTGCAGGTTCAATACCAAAAGAGCAGAGGAATTCCAGAGGAGAAAGCAAAGCAAGGAACTCATGGCTTTCTCCCCATGATTCTTTAGCCTTGCAGTTAATTTAACTCTTTTTCTTTTTCAATTTTTTTTCTCTTCTTCTGCTAAATTTTTTTAACTTTTACCCTTTTCTTTTTTAACATTTTTAAACTAGTTTATCTAATATATATATATTTTTTTCTTTTTCATATTTTTTCTTTATTCGTTTTCTTTTTTTAATTGTTTCTTTTTTTTTTTTTCTTTCTGAACCTCTTTTTACCCCCTTTCTCCCCCCTCACGATTTGGGATCTCTTCTGATTTGGTTAAAACATATTTTCCTGGGGTTGTTGCCACCCTTTTAGTATTTTACTTGCTCCTTCATATACTCTTATCTGGACAAAATGACAAGGCGGAAAAATTCACCACAAAAAAAAGAACAAGAGGCAGTACCAAAGGCTAGGGACCTAATCAATATAGATACTGGTAATATGTCAGATCTAGAGTTCAGAATGACGATTCTCAAGGTTCTAGCCGGGCTCGAAAAAGGCATGGAAGATATTAGAGAAACCCTCTTGGGAGATATAAAAGCCCTTTCTGGAGAAATAAAAGAACTAAAATCTAATCAAGTTGAAATCAAAAAAGCTATTAATGAGGTGCAATTAAAAATGGAGGCTCCCACTGCTAGGATAAGTGAGGCAGAAGAAAGAATTAGCGATTTGGAAGACAAATGACAGAGAATAAAGAAGCTGAGCAAAAGAGGGACAAACAGCTACTGGACCATGAGGT